>NC_060229.1:9290009-9388695 GCF_907164935.1 Osmia bicornis bicornis
CTCCGCCGCCATCGGGGGCCACACCAGATGACGGCACTCCTCGGGCCGCGTGCAATAGGGACCGAGGCCCCAGCCCCGGCCTCCTGCGGTCCTGCGGCCCCGCATAAGTTTCGCGGGGCCGCGCGATCGGTGTTGGAGGAGGGGCGTCTGCCCCTCCCCGTGCTCCTCTTCCGGGGGGTGACTGGTGTCCCCCCACAGAACTCCTCTTCAGGGGGAGAGGGTGCTCCCCCCATCCTCTTCCCCCCGTTGGGGGCGGTGGGCCTGGTATGTAACATCTTCACTGCCCACCGTCACGGATGACCGTCTCGCAGTAATCGGTCACCGCCCTCCACTGATTCTCGCCGGCGAGCATCTCTTTGACAAGTGCCGCCGGCGAGAGATCACCACCAACTTCGCACCGCAGGGCGTGACGGGCCCGCGCAAACGCTGGGCAGTGCTCCAGGGTATGTTGCGCGGTGTCCCGTCCCGCCCCGCATTGATAGCTTGCTGCCGTCCCCTCCGCCCGGATCCAGTGCAGGAACTCACCGAAACAACCGTGTCCGGTGAGCACCTGTGAGGTCCTAAACGTGAGCCTTCCGTGGCCGCGGTCCCTCCATTTCTTGAGCACTGGAAGGACCGCCCCGGCTACACGCTGGGCGGTGGCGCCGCTCTCGACGAGCTCGCGTCGCCACCGACCCAGGGCTATCTGCCGGGCCTGGAGCCTAATCCTAGCAACAGCTTCGGTCATCTCTTCTGCCGGGATCCAGTCCAGACGAAGGACACGCAGACGCCAGAAGACTTTGGCGTCACCCTCCGCCCGGTACTTGAAGGGGACAACCCCTGCCAGGTTCATCGCCGCCTCGTAGCGGATCGTGCGGTAACCTCTGATTACCCTGATGGCTATCCTCCTCTCAGCCCGGCGCAGCAGTTGCTGGCTGCGCCGGGAATCCATCTGGGCGTTCGTCCGTATGGGCACACCATAGAGGGCCATGCTCCGCACGATCCCCACGTAGAGACGGCGAACCTTCTCGTTGGGCCCCCCGATATTGGGCAGTAGACGGGCAAGCGCGTTGCACCGACTGGGGCGGTGGCGCAACCCCACGCCGAGACGAGTAAAACCACATTGCCTCGGGTTTGTGGGGAGCTAGCTGAAGCCCCAGTCGCCGGATGCCCGCGGCAACGGCAGCGACGCCAATCTCGGCGAGGCGGCTAGTCCTTTTCCACCCCCGACCGACGGCCAACACGTGCGTATCATCTGCGAAACACGTGAGGCTCACACCGGTCGGGAGCTCGACCCGCAAGACCGGGTCGTACCCCAGGGCCCAAAGTGTGGGACCTTTCGCAGAACCCTGGGGTACGCCACAGTCCACGTCCCTCTGGTGCATCTGGCCATCCCCGCCCCTGTACACAATCTTCCTGTCCCGGAGGTAGTCGCCGACGATCCTCCTCATGTAGGGGGGCGCCTTGTGGCGTGTCAGAGCCCCCCTTATCGTCGCGTGAGGCAGGGTGTTGAAGGCGTTGACGATGTCTAGACTAACGCCTAACGCCACCCTGCCCCGAGACGTGGCCGAGTCGCAGCGGGAGCGCATCGACTGGATTGCGTCGATAGTGCTGCGCCCCCGCCTGAAGCCATATTGCGACTCGGCCAAGTCGGGACCCTTCTGGGATAGGTGCTGGACGAGGCGGGATACCAGAATCCGCTCGAACAACTTCCCCACCTCGTCCAACAGCACGATGGGCCGGCAGGCCGTGGGAACTGTCGGCGGGTCGCACATCCTTCCGGATGAGGACTAGCCGCCCCGTCTTCCACTGTTCTGGGAAGAATCCATCCTTAATGCAGGCGATGAAGAGGCGTCTCAATCTCGGACCGAGGACACGTAGAGCCTTCACCCAGGCACGGCCGGGGACGCCATCGCACACCGAAACACTGCTCCGGGCCCCTATCCGTTTAATCGCCCCGGCCAGCTCCTCCTCCGTGACCCCCAGTTCGTCGGAACAATCCACCTCCTCGTGGTCTGGCGGGGGGCGGGTGTGTTCCCTCTCTCGTGGGAAGAAAGTGTCGACTACCCGTTCCAAAAACTGGGGGTCGAAGCTCTCCGTGACCGGGGGCGCCCACGGCTTAAGCTTGCACATCACCATTTTGTATGGGCGCCCCCATGGGTCCTTCTGGAGAGAGCCTAGGAGCTCGTCCCATGCCCGGGATTTAGACTCCCTGATGGCTGCCTGTAGGGCAGTCTCCAAAACTGGGTACTGCCCGTACAGATCCTCCTCCCTCGCTGGGTCGCGGAATGTCCTTCTTCTGCGGGCCCTTTGCCACTGGCAACGGGATGCGAGACAATCTCGTCTCAGATCACCAATTTCGCCCGTCCACCAGGAGGCGGCCCGCCTGGGGAGGTTCTTGGCCCGGGGCATGGCGGCGTCGCACACCGCCTTCATGGCTCCCCGGAACCATTCTACCTCCTCCCCAATGTCTGCGACCGGCCCGGCAGATGTTGGCAGCGTGGCCAGCGCGAGGGCTGCTGCCATCAGCACGTCCTCGTCCATCCTCTTCAGCGCGCATCGTAGCAGTGGTGGTCCACAGGGGCGGCGGGCGGTGGTGGTAAGGTCGAGGCGGACGTATAGATTGTCACTAAGTGTGACCGCCTCTTCCACCACCCTCCATCTCTGCACCATACGCGCGGCCAGGGGAGTAGCGAAAGACAGATCGACTATAGACTCCCCCTGGGCACGCACGCAGGTGCTAACGGACGCCACATTGAGCAGGTGTTGTCCTAGCCCCGCCGCCCAATTTACGACCGCCGTGCCTCTCGCGTCTGTCCTCGGGGAGCCCCAAAGTGACGCATGGGCATTAAAGTCCCCGATGACTAGCACTGGCCGGGTGGAACAACGAGAGACAAAGTCCCCCACCCGGTCCAGGTACTGTTCATATTGCGCGAGAGGCCATCTGGGCGGGGCATAGAGCCCCACCACCGCTATTTCATCCCACAGCACGCCGATGAACCCCCGCGCCCGTTCCAGTGGGGCGGGGTGTGGGGGTACTGTGGTGCCAATAATCGCCACGGAGCCGTCCTCGTCCCCGAACCAATCTGGTCCGTCGAGGACTCGGTACTGCTCCGCGGCCACCGCCAACCCAGCCTTCCACTCGGCCAGGGTTTGGAACAACATGTCCTGAGCCCTGGCCGAGTGGTTCAAGTTGGCCTGAAGTATAGGGCCCTTGGGCCCCATACCTAGGGCTGACGAGCCGCCTCCGCGGCATTTTTGCTCGCCGACTTGGCAGGGGGATTTTTCTTGCCCCCCTTCTTCGACTTCGCAGGCGTGGTCCTTGATGCCTGTTCCTTGGGGGCTGTTCCTGCCCCTTCCTCGGCACTCTTCTTCTTCCTCTGGGAGGAGGAGGGGGCACAACCTTTTGCCCCCAATCGATGCCCCGCGGGCCGCCCCAGGTCCGCACAAAGGGGGCACCGCGGGGTGGCGCTACACTTGCTGGCCACGTGGCCCGACTCTCCGCACGCATAGCAGCGGTCGGACCTATCAGCTTCGCAAGTGCATCGCTGCCTAACATGCCCTCTTTCCAGGCAGCGATAGCACTGCAATGGCCGCGGTCGTAGCGCCTGTAATCTGGCCGAGGACCACCCGACCAGAACCCTCCCAGAGAGGGATAACATTTTGAGTGCCGCTAGAGGATATCTCGCCCAGACAGTCCCCATCCTTTGGGGGGAGGTGCGAATCTCCCCCATTTTAATTTCTTCAGCGGAGCAACCACCCGCAGTGACCAATGCGGCCGCCACCTCCGCCGGGGTGACCGAGTCGTCGAGACCGGTCACCCTAACCTCGCCCATTTTTATGGGGCGGGCAACCCTCACCTCGGTGCCACTGAACACCTGGCGGAGTCGGTCAGCCAACTTGGCAGCTTTCTCCGTCCTGTCCTCCCCAGGTAACTCGAGGACCAAGCCACCGGTCCGAGCTCTTCTGGGCATCAACGCCGTGATGCCCAGCTCCTCCAACTTGACCCGCTCCCGGGCCATGAGCATGGCCTCGGCGTATGAGACCTTAGCCTCGGGAGCTAGGCTGATGGTGACCGCCGCTGTACGAGGAGGGCGGGGGGCCTTCTGCCTGGCAGATTGGGCCCCTTGCCCCTTGACCGCCGGTGCCGCCCCTCTCTTCAGCCCCTTCTGGGCAACCACCTTGGAGCTCTGGGAGGGAGGGGCCTTGGCCGCTGCCGCCTTCTTCTCTGCAGCTTTAGCGCGGCGGCCGACCACCGTCACCCAGGTCCCATCCGCCGCCCACCGATGTTCTTCGACAATCCGGGCCATTCTAGCCTCTACAAATGATGCCGGTTGGTCGGGTGTTGAGGAGGTCCCCGGCAACGGCTCCGTGGCAGGCAGGGTCCTATTTCGCACCCGCCTCTGAGCTTCCTTCCTCGATGCAGTGGGGATGGTCGCAGCCGCAGCTCCCCCCTTAACATGCTCCACCCTCTTAGGCGGGGGCTGGACGGCTGCAATAGCGGCTTTGAACTCCGTCCGGAGCCCCGACGGTCCCTTTTCGAGGAGAGCCGCAAATCCCCTCATCAGGTCAGGCTCGAGGCCACCATCCTTCCCCTCCTCTTTTCCGGGTGCAGCAGCTGGGATTGGGACTTGCACCACGGGACATTCATTCGGGCAAGACGGTTAGTCGGAAGCACGACTGCGTCCTTCCTCCTTTTCCTGCCCGCCTCTTCGCCAGACAACGGCGAGCCGGGCCTCGCCGACCTTTTGGATGGGCCGGGGCCTTCCGGCGCCGGCACCTCTGTGGCAGCGACCCTGCACGTAATGTCTGCCAGGCTATTTTGCAGGATGTTGACTTCGGCCTCCTGGACAGCCACTTGTTCCTCCCGCAGCTTCAGCTGTTCGCGAAGCTCCTTCACCTCTTTATCGGCCCTGGCAGGTGCAGCCCAGATTCCCGCTTCCGTGTGGATGGCCTTAAGGTAGCGGGTGGCCATCCTCAGCTTGCGAACAAATGTCCCTTTCAGTCCCTTGGAGACGCCCGCGACCTTGTCGATGTCGCGACAGAACTCCAAGGACTGCGCAATAAGGTCGCGCGTGGGGACTTGACTTCCTCCGCCAGGTCCTCAGGGTCCGGGAGGGACCTGCTACCCCGACTCGGTTGTACAGGGTCCGCGTTAGGATCGAGCACCCTCCTCTCCTCCAGCAGGTCAAGTTCCTGGCGCTGGACATCCAGGACTCTCTGCTTAGCCGCCGCGAGCCACACGTACTGGCCCGTGGTCGGCGAGCGACCCCTCTTGCTCGTGCGCCGTGCCTCCAGAGATACTGCCGAGGAGAGTGACTCGTGCGAGTCCAAGTTCACCTCACTCTCTCTGGATGCGGGGGCATCAGAGGCCGCCGGGGAAACTCCGGCCCCTCCTCGTACCGGCCTCAGGGGAGGCCACTCCACATCCGCCCTAGTTAATCGGACGGATAGGCGGCGTGCATCCGTTACCCTGCTAGTCCTGGGCTGCGCCATATCCTCCGCGCCCGTATCGGGATACGGGTCTCTCGTCCTGTTGAACAGCCGCAGTCGTCGTCGGTACGTCCCGTCCAGTGTTTGTTGTTGTTGTTGGCGTTTTTAGTTTCAAGCCATCTATAGTGTTCCCACGAGTGGGTCGGTCTGTGGGTCCACCCGGGCAGAGCCGCCTTACCCGGGTAAGGCTAGTACACCCGGGGGGTCGCCAGATACCCCGGGGTTGGCCGCTAGAGACTGATGCACCTATCAGCCACCCCTGGCGCTGACTCCAGGGGCGCCTTCATCACCGCGAACCGCAGCTTGGGGCTAGGGATCTTTTATAGCGGTTGTCATCCTTGCGGGCCGGCCAATGAAGTCAAGCCCCCCGTTCCAGCGAAACGTGACCACTGGGTTACGGTGTAATTGCTTGGGCACTCCGGGTTCGCTACCCGCATCCGACCGCCACGCAGCCTGGCCCCTGGAGAACTGAATGACGCTGTAGCCACCTTGTCGCCTTTCCGACCCAGGCCTTACCGGCAAGGGAGGCCCTGCCAGGATCCGTAGATCCCACCGGCATCGCCCCGAGTCATCTGCGAGGCTACTTCGACAGCAGCAAACGCCCCCGTTTCAGTCGCCTTGTACGACAGGCAGGCGTTACCGTGTCTGTATTCTATCCCCCAGTCACAGGGGAGGTTTTGATGGGTTTTCCTTCCCTTGGCGTTTGGTCCGCGGGAGCTATTTTATTTCACTCCTACCCTCCATGCACTCCGAAAAGTGCATGGCGAGCATTCCCCTATCCGCCACCTGGGGACGCGCCACGTCGGGGTATCACCTCCCCGCCCAGCCAATACACTTGGTCAGGACCGTGGGTTCCGCTGAAACCTTGTTTTTTTTTTTTTTGGTTCAGTTGCAAGAGGAAATGCGTTTGCGCACGCGCGGGATGGTTCCCCTTTTCGTCTATTCGGCTAGAGGGGACCCGGGCAGTGTGGGACTCATGTCCGCCCTGAAGGGGCCGCCTGGCACCCGTGAGGTGATGGCAAACCCAAAGAGGCAACGCCAGAAAGGGGCAACCTGGCAACCCAACCCTTAAGGGTTGAGTTTATTCCAAGAGTAGGCCACAGCCCTGAAGGGGCGACATAGACGGGCAGCCCAGAGTGGGCACTCCCGATGCTGGACATACTACCCACTAAAACCTCTCCCCTAACGTGGGCCGCCGGCACCTTTTCACTCGTTAGAATTCATAAAGGAATACTAGCGTATAGCCACAACAACGCTTCGGCACTTCAACGCATTTGGCGTTATTGCGGCCGCCCGCAAAAACGCCATGCGCTAGGCACATGGGGCATCTGCGGATCCACGCCGTTGCACCTCCGATCCAACGGTAGGATATTTTCAACCTGTACGGTTAGGCACAGGATTTTTCTTCGGCCACTACCAGGAACCGAAGTAAGCCCATTCCGGGTGGTCGCGCCATGTGTTCACCGGCCAGGGCAGGAGCTTGCTCTTCGACACGGCCAGGAACCGGGACAACGTATCTCCACGGCTGACCGTGTCCATCTTCGTCCACCATGGTTCGTTGATAATGATGATGTGGCTTATCCTAGATGTCATCACGCCCACCTGGATTTCCACGAGGACAGGCCATTTTTCTTCAGCAACGATCGGCACCGGGGGGACATCCTCCAGGATCTAAAAATGTCATAGAACATAAATAGTAGGAGATTTGATTTCCTACAAAAAAGGTCTCTTAATATTTTGCCATAGCCCGCACCGTTTCCAAGATATTTGCAGATGTACCTCAAGGACAGGGGCGTCACGCACATATTCCGAGATATTTCTTGTTCCTCTTGTTCTTCTTCTGTACAGCTGCGCTGGAAGTGGCATTTACAGGTCGAAATAGTGAATACAGCTTAGAATAGTGCAGAGTTACCTCAAAGAAAGGGTCCACAGTGTTTCTTAATCCTTATAATGTTGGTGCGGCTTCGGAACTTTTAAATATCTCGATATATCTCGAAAACAACGCATCTGATAAAAAAATGTCATAGAACATCGATAGTAGGAAATTTAATTTCCTACAAAAAACGGCTCTTAATATTTTGCCATAGCTCGCACCATTTCCGCGATATTTGTCTTTATAATGTTGGTGCGGCTTCGGAACTTTTAAATATCTCGATATATCTCGAAAACTACTCATCCGATCAAAAAATGTCATAGAACATAAATAGTAGCAAATTTGTTTTCCTATAAAAAAGGTCTGTTAACATTTTGCCATAGCTGTAACCGCTTCTGAGATATTTGCAGATTTACCTCAAGGAAAGGGGCGTCACGCACATATTCCGAGATATTTCTTCTTTTTCTTGTTCTTCCTCTGCACAGATGCACTAGAAGTGGCATTTACAGCTCGGAATAGTGAATACAGCTTATAATAGTGCAGAGTTACATCAACGAAAGGGGCCACAGTGTTTCTTCATCCTTATAATGTTGGTGCGGCTTCGGAACTTTGAAATATCTCGATATATCTCGAAAACTGCGCATCTGATTTAAAAATGTCACAGAACATAATAGGAAATTTGATGTCCTACAAAAAAGGTGTTTTAACATTTTACCACAGCTTGCACGGTTTCCGAGATTTTTGCAGATTTACCGCAAGGATACGGGCGTCACGCACATATTCCGAGATATTTCTTCTTCTTCTTGTTCTTCTTCTGCACAGCTGCGCTGGAAGTAGCATTTACAGCTCGGAATAGTGAATACAGCTTAGAATAGTGCAGAGTTACCTCAAAGAAAGGGGCCGCAGTGTTTCTTCTTCCTTACCTAATCGGTAAGACGTTCGTTTTGAACGGCTGTTTATTGTCGTTTTGAGCGACGACGCTGGCCGATTGTGTTGCCTTGCAAGGCCCCAATATGGATCTCTCTTCTTTTCTCTGAATCGATGCATGCTGCCCAGTTGCCTGGTTGTTGGAAAGTCCCTGTACGAGACTGCATACAAGCCTGTTTATTTACGGCCGGACTTGCGCGCGTGGCGGAAACTTGGATGCTTGCGAAGCGTGCTTTGATTTATCCTTCTACATCTTTCGGTGTAAATTTTTATTCCTTTTGCATTTGTATGGACGCAATCATTTACAGTTTACAATTTGCAATTTACAATTTGCAATCTGTGTGTTCAAAAGTGTTCGAGATTGTAAGGATGTCTTGAGCTTGCGATTGTGAACCGGTTCGGAATATAGGATCGGCAGTGAGACGGCAATTGAAAATGAATGCACTTGAGATTGCACAAAACAAACAACGTATATTTACAGGCACAAATACACTATGTACAGTATTTACAATAAATTGTGCGTTGCACGAATTTATGATGATCGTAGATCGTGAAGATTCACCCGCGTCGCGGAGAATTTGCGATTGAGATTGCGCTGTATTAAAACCACGTGTTTGCTCAACACGTGGTCACCACGAAATTCTACTAATTTCGTAGATTTCCACGAACTAGATTAACCGCGAGTTCGCGTTGGCCGTCGGCACAGAATTCGCGTTGCGATGCTGAGTTCTTTAGAATCGAAATTCGTTAATTGCGCTGGAAATTTTTGGAATCAGTACTGCACGTGTTTACCGTAACGATACAAAACCGTAATGGCAGAACCACCGGCTTCGTCGTAGCAAGAGCCGTTGGCTTCTTCCCGGTGACGTCAAGCTCGGTGATTGGTCAGCCTGACCGGCATCCAAGGTGCCTGCCGGTCGCGCTGAAGAGTGCTGCCGCGGTTCGTGTGGCGACGGTTGAAATCAACGCATTTTCGAACACTATGACTTATAACCGTATAATCTATAATTTATAAAGTAGGGGGGATTGAGCCAATAAGGCCTACGGTTATATTTAGTTGGAATATAACTCATTTGCTGTATTTATTATTTTACAGTATATTACATTTCATTACATTACATTACATTATGTCGGCTATGTATGTCGGTTATGTTGGTTACGTATGTTGCGCGTTAAACACTTTCTGTAGTTCCCAATTTGTGAATATCCTTAGCTGTTTTACCTGCATTCAGTTTACGTACATTCATTCATTTATTATTCATTCATTCCTTCATTTTGATGTTGATTGATTAAAGCTAGATATTGATCTGATTCGATTTTTCTTGATTTATTGATTCATTTCTGCTTCATATTTCATTTCTGCTAGTTGCCTGTTACCATGCTTTATTCTAGTTTCATTGATTTATTATTTTATTCTACTAACTAATATTATTTGACCGAGAGTTGTTTTTATTGGGCTCACGGGATTTTCCTGATCGCATGCGTTGTTGACGTTGTTTGACTTTACTGGTTGATTTTGTCTAAGTTAAATGTTTTATTCTATTTATTTATTCGGCCCTTCGTTCTGTGGCGATTCCTGATTCCGTTGATTCTGTTGTTCTGTTGTTCTGTTGTTTCGTATAATCTGTTTTCTGCGGCGCGATATGTAGTAATACAGTGTGTCCTGCAATCTGCGCAATCTGTGGATCTTATTCGGGTTGATTCATTTGATTCCATTTTATTATTCCTTATTGTTTGTAATTTGTAATTTATTTGTAATTTATATTTATTTCATTCCACCCTATTACAAACGTATGATTCATATTTATATATAATAAATAACCGTAGTATTGATTTTACTAACTGATTTAGCCTCCATCTTGATCTGCCTGGAAGCTTGATTTGATGTTCGTGTGCTTTATACCTTCGTGAAAGTACTGTATATCAGACTTATCTTTGATGATAAGTTTGATGGTAAGTATGGATTCCTAGGATTGCGCGGCTGCACGGTGGATGGTTTTGCAGGCGATAACTGTGTGTACCGGGTAACTGGCGCGCGGTAGGTAATTGCTGCGCGGCAGATAATTGGTCTGTGGATAACCGTGACGGAACCGTTACGGAACGAGCGGCCGAGTATTATGTGGTGGATAGAACATTTGCGGTTGGTAATATCTCTGGTGCTGCGGTTGGTTACTGACTAGGGATAGCTATACAGCTTATCTTCGCGCAGTATCGCATGCTGTACTTATTACGATGCGTTTTGCTATCGTTATCTTTCGTAGGTACCTTACGTCTGGTTTCCATCGCGGTGATTTATTGAAAGTTGTTGAAGTATTTTCGCTTTTATTTCCGCTTTTCGCTTTTGAACGTTTGTATATTCTGTATAATTAGTTGATTAATTTGACTATTTGGTGGTTAATTTGATGGTCGATAATCATTATGGTATGGACTAGGGAATTCGAACACTAGGTATCTATGTTCTTTATGGTTTATGGTCGCGCTCTTTATTTTTCTTCGCCCGGTTTCCTATCTTAGTTGAAGTTGACATGGTCATCGGTCATCTATGATGCGATGTGATACGAAGTGTTAAGTGATAAGTGTCAATTGAACAGAATTAATTAATTAATTGAATTGAATTTATCGAAATTATTGAATTTTGAATTTTCTAATTTAAATTTTGTATTTATTCGTGCGGATGTGATTGCTGTGACAGTGCGCGTTCTAATGTGCTACGCTCAGAGGTATTGTGTTGTAATGTAATTGCAGTGTATTTGTTAATGTGGTATCATTAACTTTGTTTTGTGCATTTTATGCATTCGGTGCATTTATATTACTTACTATTATATATTATATATTATATGCTGTATTATGTTATATTATATTATGTTATAATATTGTATTATAGTATTGTTAATGTATTGTATTATACCATGAGTGTTCGGTTACACCTTATCGAGAGCGTCGCAAGAGTCGCCGTGACGTCACCGCGCAAACATTAAATTATAGGGCTATGCGCAGCCCCCACCATGCGGTGGTTTCGCGGAGACACGCGTGTCGCTCAACCGTTTAACGACGATTAGAACAAATTGAGATTTCTATCGATTACCAGTGCGCAAATTAGTAAAAGTTAATTCTTCCAACCGATTTTATTAAAGTTATTCTGTACATCTTCGTTCGGACAACGTGCCAAAGAACGGAGCACATTGTGACAAATAAAGTTACAATCATTACTTTATTAAAACCATTCCTTTATTAAAAGGATTTCGTTATTTTCACACCGCCTCGAAATCCAGTCCTTCGGATAAGGACGCATCAGCGATCCGACCATCCAATCCACCCACATTTTATGGTCCTTCGAGCCGGATTGGAGTCGAGGAGTGAAAACCGTTAAAGTAGTGAACCACGTGCTCAGCCTACGGAAACCATCATGAGTACATTGGAAGAAATTTTGTTTAAACAAAACCAAGTTATGCGCTCGATCGAACGTGCACTTACCAATTATAAAAAGCTGGGTCAAGCTAAAATGACTCCAGCTACCACCCGGAACCGGATGAACATGCTAAAAGAGGCATACCAACAGTGCCAAGACCTGGACGCGAAAATCGTCGCCATGGCGGATCTACAAGCCAGATCAACTCTTCAGTACTTCGTCGACAACCATTTCGAAAGATGTGAGGAGTGCTATCAGGAGTCCCTGGACTACATGTCGGAGATCCTGGATAAGACATCCTCGACCCAGGAGACAGCATCCGAGAAAGGGAATCTTCAACCAGTGAAGCTACGCTCGCAATCGTTGCTGCCTCAAATCCAGCTGCCGTCTTTTGATGGAACCTTCGAACAATGGGAGAGTTTCCGAGATAAGTTTCAATCTATAGTAATTAATGATAATTCTTTGTCAAATGTTGAGCGTTTGCATTTTCTTTGTTCCGCTTTAACCGGCGACGCAAAAAAAGCGGTTAATCATTTACCTACCACCGATGCAAATTTCGAGGTCGCGTGGCAGTTAGTTAAAAATAGATACGAAAACAAACGCCGGTTACTTTCGACCTATTTAAATAATTTGTTTTCGTTACCGCAAGTGACCTCTGAATCTGCGAAAGAGCTCCGCAGTTTACGCGATCAGTTAAACGTTTCGATACACGGTTTGAAAAATTTGAAACGACCCGTCGAACATTGGGACGACGTAATTGTTTTCCTCGGTACACAAAAACTTGACCGTTCCTCCCGAAAGGCGTGGGAGTTACAATTCGGTGATACATCAGAATTGTCTACTTATGTCGAATTCGACAAGTTTTTGGAGTCTCGAGTTCGGGCTTTAGAGTCAATGTCGCCAATAAAAACCGATAAACCGGAAAACGTAACTGTTAAATCAAAACCGAAAACAATTTCAACGAACACGTCTACCGTGTCGCCAATTATATGTCCTGTATGTAAACAGAACCACTTGTTATATCAATGTCAAACATTTCAGGCGCTTGAGCCATCCGAACGGTTTAAATTAATTAAATCCCAACGAAGATGCGTTAATTGTTTTTCCGCGAAGCATGCGAAAGAACAATGCCACAGTCAAAGAAGCTGTAAAGAATGTAAACAGCGACATCACACTCTGTTGCATTTTCCGATAAAACCGGAGCAGTCCAGCGTGAGTCAGTCAAATCAGACGTCGGCTACCAATCCGAATTCAGAACTTGAAATCAGCTCGAATTCTGCGTCGCGAACGAAAACTAATACCGGCATTCTTCTTTCAACAGCTCGCATCCGAGTGCACTCATTGCAGGGTCGAACAGTACAAGCACGCGCATTATTGGATCAAGGGTCAGTCGCAACTCTAATATCAGAGAACCTAGCCCAAATTTTGCGACTCCCGAGAAACAAACAAAATACATGCATAACCGGAATAGGAGGAATACAGTCGTGGGCTAATCACACCGCTCGCATCACGATTACTCCGTTGGTAAGAACCGAGCCTGTATACTCGACAACTGCTATTATTTTGAAAACTTTAACACAATACACTCCAAAACGACATTCTTCCGTAACTAATTGGAATCATATTGCAGGACTTGAATTGGCCGATACAGACCCCATGAGCTCAGATCCGATCGATATCGTTATCGGTGCGGATTTGTTTGGTCAATTATTATTGGACGGAGTTCGGAAAGGTTCTACAAGTGAACCGATCGCGCAAAATACACACCTGGGATGGATCCTATCTGGTCCTACGTCCACTCATCCTCTTCCTTTCTTTATAGATGCCCATCACGCTACGTTGCTAGAAAATCTCGATGCAGATCTTCGCCGCTTCTGGGAAGTGGAAAATATCCCAACTCAATCAGTGCTCTCACCTGAGGAAGAAAAATGTGAATTACACTTTCAATCCTCTCATACTCGTACGTCGGAAGGGCGTTACATAGTTCGACTCCCGTTCAAGAGCGAACCCCCTATAGATTTAGGCGAATCTCGTTTTGCCGCGATGAAAAGTCTTCTCTCTCTTGAAAGACGCTTTAAAAGCGACCAAGTAAATACCGAAACTTATAAAGAATTCCTCTCAGAATACGAAGCCTTAGGCCATATGGAAAGGGTTCCAACTGTCCCGGTTCAAACAACCAACCAAATTTATTATATTCCTCATCACGCAGTTCTTCGCGAAAGTAGTTCGACAACTCGTCTTCGCGTCGTATTTAACGCTTCCCGCCGAACTTCAAACGGCACTTCTCTAAATGATCATCTTTTAACTGGACCCAAGCTCCAAACCGATCTAATTGCAATCCTCCTCCGGTGGAGAGGATTCCGGTTTGTATATACCACTGACATCGAGAAAATGTACCGTCAGATTTTAGTTGATACACGAGATACAGATTTTCAACGCATTTTATGGCGTCCCTCGTCGCAACAGTCCGTTGAGGAGTATCAACTCTGTACCGTCACGTATGGCACTAAATCAGCTCCTTATCAAGCTCTTCGCGTTTTAAATCAGCTGGCAGTGGACGAAGGTCATCAATATCCTCTAGCTCTTCCAGTATTAAAGGATCAAACTTATGTCGACGACTGTCTCTTCGGAGCAGACGACAAAGATCTCTTGCGAACAATCCGCGACCAGACCATAAACCTGTTAAACAAAGGCGGCTTTCGTTTACGAAAATGGGCCAGTAATGATCCAACTCTGTTAATTGATATCGATCCGCGCGATCACGGTCTTGCGAAAAATAAACTCCTTAAGATCGAGGAGACCTGCTCAGTTTTAGGCTTAGAATGGAATCCAGTGCTCGATCACTTTCAATTTCGAGCTACCATTTCTTCGAATTTTGCCAATACGAAACGCACAATTCTCTCTCAAATTGCAAAACTTTTCGACCCGATGGGGTTGTTAACTCCAGTCGTTATACCCGCGAAAGTGTTTATGCAAAAATTATGGTCACTACAATATGATTGGGATGACATTCTTCCTAACGAGGTTCTCCTAGAATGGCAAGATTACTACACTCATTTACCAGATTTAAATAAGATCACGATTCCTCGCCAAATAGCCAATGGCATCGCGCTACATCAGGAAATCCACGGATTCGCCGATGCATCCACTAAAGCCTACGCAGCTTCGGTTTATATAAAAAGCGTCCTCCCAGATGACAATGTCTTCGTGGCGCTTCTCGTTGCAAAATCACGAGTAGCTCCCGTTAAAACATTAAGCGTACCGAGATTAGAATTATGTGCAGCGGCATTGTTGGCACGTCTTGTCGTTTTTGTGGAAAATTCCTTGTCGCTCATCCATCACAATGTCCACTGTTGGACTGATTCAAGCATCACCCTCGCCTGGCTTAGCCAACCTCCGACTCGTTGGAAGACTTTTGTCGCCAATCGAGTGTCGAAAATTCAGTCTCTTTTACCGAAAGCGCAGTGGCATCATGTTCCAACAAATAGCAATCCTGCTGATTGTGCAACCCGCGGCCTAACGCCATCGGAATTAAAATTCCATTCCATATGGTGGTCAGGACCTTCATGGTTAAAACAAGGCGAAGAACGTTGGCCAAAACCCAATATCAGAATAATCGATTCGCATGAGGAGGAGAAAATTCCAAAATTATTGTCTGCAGTTTCGACTACGGATCCCTGGGATTTACCCACGCGATACTCATCCTGGTCGAAACTACTTCGAGTGACGGCTTACATACTTCGTTTTACTTCTAACCTTCGCTTCCGACATACGAATAAAATTAAATTACAACTCACCATTAAGTCACTAATAGCAGTGCCTCCTCTTCAACCCGACGAGATTCAGAGAGCAAAATTCCTTTGGTTGAGAAGAATGCAATCCGAGCTATTTCCGGATGAGCTTAGTAGTCTGTCTGCGAAAAACACTCTCCTAAAATCCAGCAAGTTACTTTCTCTTAACCCTATCCTAGACCAAGACGGGCTTATTAGGGCGAAAGGGCGACTTGCACACTCGCTATTTCCTGAAAACACAAAGAAACCTATTATCCTAAGCTCCCATCCACTACTATCATTGATAATAAATCATACGCACGTAATCCATCTGCACGCAGGTTCGCAACTCACTCTTGCCTGTTTGCGACGTGAGTACTGGATCTTGCGAGCACGCACCACGATACGATCCGTTTTACATAGGTGCGTACCATGCGCTCGTCATCGCGCATCTGTTCCGTCTGAGCTCATGGGAGATTTACCGGCATCCAGAGTCACTGCGGTAGAAAGACCATTCATAAATACAGGTGTCGACTACGCAGGCCCGATTCACGTTCGTACTACATCGGGACGAGGACACAAATCGCACAAAGCTTACATTGCAGTTTTTGTTTGTATGGCAACAAAGGCCGTCCATTTAGATCTCGTAAGCGACTATACATCAGCCGCATTCCTAGCAGCTTATACGAGATTTGTGTCCCGACGCGGAATTCCAAAATCCATGTATTCAGACAATGGAACGACCTTTCAAGGAGCAAACAAGGAACTTAGAAAAGCTCACCGAGAATCTCTACGAGATACCAATCTCCATAATAAGCTCGCCGTGGATGAGGTCGCTTGGCACTTTTTACCCCCATCAGCACCTCATTTTGGAGGGTTGTGGGAGGCAGCGGTGAAAAGTGTTAAACACCATTTACGCCGATCCATCGGTACTCATACACTCTCCTTTGAGGAATTAACCACAGTACTGTGTCGTATCGAAGCCGCATTAAATTCTCGTCCGCTCGTCGCCATGTCTGATTGCATCGATGATTATAACGCACTTACACCAGGTCATTTCTTGATTGGATCGGCCTTAACCTCAATTCCGGAACCAAGCGTACTACAATTAAAAGAAAACCGACTGTCACGTTGGCAGTTAATCCAACGAATAACGGAAACTTTTTGGAAAGCGTGGCATACCGAATACTTACATACTCTTCATCAACGTCCGAAGTGGAGAGTCGCGCAAAATCTCACAAAAATCGGTCAGCTTGTCCTCTTGCGAAATGAATGCACTCCACCAGCACAATGGGAATTAGCACGCATAATAGATTGTCACCCCGGTACCGACGGGATAATTCGCGTCGTAACCATTAAAACAGCGAACTCAACGTACAAGCGACCCATTTCGAAATTATGTTTCTTGCCGATTGACATTAATGTCGAGTCTGACGCCCAACAAAGTTCTTGAATGAGTTCATTCAACGGGGCCCGGCGTGTTCGGTTACACCTTATCGAGAGCGTCGCAAGAGTCGCCGTGACGTCACCGCGCAAACATTAAATTATAGGGCTATGCGCAGCCCCCACCATGCGGTGGTTTCGCGGAGACACGCGTGTCGCTCAACCGTTTAACGACGATTAGAACAAATTGAGATTTCTATCGATTACCAGTGCGCAAATTAGTAAAAGTTCATTCTTCCAACCGATTTTATTAAAGTTATTCTGTACATCTTCGTTCGGACAACGTGCCAAAGAACGGAGCACATTGTGACAAATAAAGTTACAATCATTACTTTATTAAAACCATTCCTTTATTAAAAGGATTTCGTTATTTTCACACCGCCTCGAAATCCAGTCCTTCGGATAAGGACGCATCAGCGATCCGACCATCCAATCCACCCACAATGAGCATATTGTATTTTTTTATTTATGTTATTAATGTTATTACATCCTAGCTACGTTCAATCTACGTTCAATTGCGTTCAGCCTGCGTTCAATCTGTGACCATTTTAGGCATTGAATATATTATATGTTATATTATAATATTATTATTTTAGACCTTGGATTGTGTCCAGTTATTCAGCTATATTAGTTAGCTATGTTAGGCTATACTTAACCAGTATTCTGTATTAAATTGTATTGTATTGCATTATTATTATATAACTTCCTAATTTTCTATTCCATTATATTATTATAATTGAGTAAGTAAATGTACAGAGTAATTAACAATGGCATATGGCATATCGAATTGCATTGAATTGAATTACTTGATACAGATTATTAATATGTGTCTGCTTCATTTTACCTGCTGTGATTATAGCTGTGGTTATATCTGTGATGATTATATATGCGATTATATTTGCGGTTATATTTATTTGACTTGGTTTGATGGGTCTTGTATTATGGAATTTAGAAGAGTCTATCTGGATTGGATGGATTAATGAGTTTATATCATATGCGTATATTGCGTTTATAATCCCTTTGCATATTTTAAGGGTGGGTTTGATTCTGATTCTGGTTTCTTGTTTCTTAGTTCTTAGCTCCTTAGTTTCTCTTGTAGTATTATGCATTGCTTCTAAGCTTTCGGGGGTTGTTTGGGCTCCCAGTCATTGTCAATTAATTGTAGACTATATGATGTATCATATATCCTTTAGCAATTTAGATATGAATGACGTGTAACAACATTGGTTTATTGGTTTATTGGTTTATTGTTCGCCGTTCACTATTCACTATCCTTATTCTTTTCTTATTTTTATTCTTGGTCACTTGACATGTTTCAGTGACTTCGTCTTCAATTGAGTGTTACGGTTTACGTTCCATGTTCCTATAATATCATTCACTGCTCTTTTGTAGCTCTTCGTACCCCCCCTCAGGATAATGTTTTGCATACTATGTTTAATTCAATTCTAGTGCAGCTGTGACAGTTGTGAATCTGTGTATTTTGAATACTTACGGTACTTTATGCAATCTTTTGTAAATTAATTACCCTTTCTTAATTACAATTCTGATTCTGGTTTTGATTCTGATTTGGAAAGTGTTAGTTCAGTATTGGTTAATACGGCTGGTGCTCAGGGAGGCATACGCTGCGGTAGTCCGTCCTGCATGATACAATGTCTTTATGGTTTTCTATACATACATATATGCGTTATGGTTCCTTAAATTCTTTGAATTTCTTGACCGTGGATCTCATATGACATTCTTATAGAAGTGTCTGGCTTGGTTTAGCACCTATATGCCTTTTCTATTAATTGGTATTAAAGGGGATTTAATGGAACTGCATCATTTAAACTGACTATAGTATGAGGAGTTTAATTAATTATCTACATCGGTATACTCATTAAATTGATTATATTTGGAGTGTTTTCGTTACATATTATATATACACATATGTTCATAGTAATTTTGATCTATTGTAGTGTAGTTTAGTTTTCTTGTACCTTTATATTATGATTTAGTAGTAATATGGTTGTATGTGGGGTTTATTATTGATTGTTTATTATTGATTAGTTTTCACGACGCGCTGTATTTCATCGACTTACCTGTATCAGTATTAATATTAATACCATACTTATCGGAGCGGTATTATAATCCAGTAACAATCTAATCTACTCAATTTATAACTATTTGAATTGTTTGATCTGCCTTATGGTTTATGCCGATTTAAGTCCGTTAATTACACTCTACATCCACTTCCATTGGCTGGCGTTGGGGCTTCCTGCAAATAGACTAGGATTATGTTACATTTTACATTTAATACTATGGTTAATTTCTGATGTTAACAGATCTGCCTCTTCCTATTATTCTCATTATGTGGTATATGTTGCTACTTATCTTTATTGATGATTTGCTCGCAATAATTTCTAATTGTTTTTGCCATCATGTTCGCTTGCCAACCACGTTGAGGTTGTGGTCGCGTAAATGTTCCTGCAAGTAAATTTAAGTAACGTAATAGTTTCAATGAATGGTTTCAATTATTAGTATTACATTACGCTCACCTATTTATTTTCTTCCCAGCTTACTTTCTGGTTATACTCTATATTCTACATTTTATACTGTACCTTATTTACCTTTACCTCTGATAATAATTAGTAGCATTCTATGTTATGTTATGTTTTCTTCTCTTCTCTCATGGCTGGCTTGCTATTTGCTATCTGTCTGGCGACTTTATTTTACTTTACGGTTCACATCCTTGGTTTATTTCATCTCAAATTTATGGTTTATCTTGAGTTTAATTTTATGTGATTATATTGTGCGCTAGTGTTGAATGTTAAATATTCCTCTTCTGCTATTTGGCTGCTCGGCTGTATGTATGTATGTTTAACGTTTTAGGTTTTGGAGGTTTTGTTGGTCATTTGCTTATGTCCAGTTCACATATGCTCGCTTGCCTGCTTACGTGCAATACTACTTATGTTTACTTCACAGTTTCTCACGTTCTCATATTGCTTACTGTTTCTTTTACTGTTAACTATTCATTAACTGCTCTATTGCATTAGATGCATTAGATGTATAAATATATTTATTTCCCGTTGTATTTGTGATTTGATTTAACCAGTTTTAGTATGTTTCGTATGTTTAGTATGCTTATTATAACAGCTGTTATTGAATGTATGGGCTCCTCTATTCTATTCATCTTCGGTGATCTTCTGATCACTAGTATAGATTCATAATTATGAATTATGAATTATCAACTCGTAGCTCCCTGTTGTCCATAATTTGGAAATGTTGAACTATAACATACTCTTTTATGCAAACTACATTTTATCAACCTAAGTATAATTGCATTTCCTGCGCTGCACGACTCTCAATCGGCAACCTCAAACTCCAGGCTCATCACGTTCGTGTCCTGGTTCTTTGCTGGGCTATGATTTGAAATATGAAATTGAATTTCCCCTGGAGGCGGGGGTTACAGAATACGTCTCCAGCCTCCCTGGCTTGTCGTAAAAGGCGACTAAAAACGGACCTCGCGCGGAATCTCTCCAGATTAGCGCCTTCAGGCCGTCGTACACGGACGCGGCTCGCTTGCAGTTCTTCTTACATCGGCCAATGGTCGTCTCATCGACTTAGTTCTGGACATTACGTGCGAGTGAGCGACATAATACGCTCACCGCCCGCCGGTGCGCGCCTTTCACCCCCTTGACGAGACGCTTAAAACTTCTAGCTCTCACGCCTAATTTTAAATCCAATCATGAAAACTCAACTCTAATACATGCTTCATTGTTCGAATACCTACCTATCTCCCTGGCGACGCTTAATTTTGAGAAAGATTCGCATCAATTGCCTTCGCGGGACTGTATTAATTGCCTCCTAATTTTATTCTTATGATAAGTTAATTCAAATCTACGACTCTTCTCAATTCTCAATCATAATACTAACATAGCCCTTCAACTACGAATCATTGACCCTGGTTCCTTGTCAACTTTAGAATTTTTGAATATTTCAAGATTGCGTTTCATCAATTTAATCATAATTGCATTTTGCACAGCATGATTTTCAATTGATGACCTCGAGTTTCAGGCGTATTAAGCTCGCGTCTCGACCCTCTCCCGGACTCCGATCCGTGGTTGATTTTCCTTACCGTACTCCCCGTGTGGGCCCTTCCCAACTGCTATTTGCCAAAGGTGACGGAACTCGTTAACCCGGCTGCGGACTGCCTGGCCTGCATACTGCACCCATTAAATATTTAAGTCGGATTTTGTATGGCTTGGCAAGTTGCCCGTGCGGAAGTGCTCCTTCGCGGCTCCCCTTCCTCCCTGCTCTCGCTCAGCGTGGCCTCACGAGTACGACTTCGCCTCAATTTTCCAGACACGCGAATAATATACTTGGCATCGATTGTGCCGGTAATGATCAACTCAATGAGTGAACCTTACCTTCGAACTTCTGTGTATGTGTCCTATTTTATGCCACGAGTACAGCATTCCTATTACTGGACTGGGTAAACACAAACATTAAGTTATGATCAAGCAATAATGCCTGCAAGGCGTCCATTTATTAATAACATTCTACGTAACTCCTTACCTTCCCTTACAAATGTTTTCTTGACATATAAATTCACAGATAAACTCGCAGATAACAATAATACACATACTAAACTCACATACTTAACTCACATACTCGCAAACATAATTGGGTGGTCGGGTTGAGTACGTGCGTGCGTTTGGCTTGCCCTCACTAATGCCATTAATTTCGTCGGTCTGGCCTCACCGGCGCCAGCGGCCACCCCTCGCCCGGGATCCGCGTGTGCCGCGGGAGTGACGGAAGCCTCGCCGGCGGACTCGACGAGGCACCATTAACCCTGCGCGTTCTCTTGCTCCCTCCACACTCTCCTCTTTGGTCATCACCTCGGTTACAAACGATATAAGAGAGCGTCGCCTTCGGCTATCCAGAAGAGAGCTTGCAAACGACTCTGGAGTCAGCTCCCCTACCTCCAGGTATAGAAGTGTTCGTTGCACGGCCCAACGATCACACACAAACACTGTGTGGCATCATCGTCCACTGGAGGATCGCAAAACCAGCAGCTCGGGGACGGACTTCTTCCTATCCGATGGAGATAATGAGCAAAGCATCCGTGACCTGTCATCACCTGCGCCAGATTATACGTTAGGTAACGTGCTCCATTGCTCTCCACCCACGCCTCGATGTTGGGAATCAGCCTGCGAGTCCAGGCGCCGCTCTCCGAGGTTGTCCATCGAGTTTGCCAGCGATCAAAGGTGTCATATTCCACCACCTACGGCAGATTCACGCGCTCTTCCGGGACCTCCGCCTCCTCGTACCCATACAAAGCGGCCCTGGCCCTTATTAACAAGTCCCACGGCATGCAACCTGACAGCGCGCACAATGCCTCTGATGAAACGGTACGATACGCGCGTGTCACGCGCAGTAACCCCAACCGCTGTGTCGACGTCAATCGCTGTCTCACACATCCGTACTCCACCGCCTCGCTCCGTACCGGAGACGCATACAAAACTATACATTCTAGCACTCGGTAATACAGCAAACGCGGTTTCGGACCGCATCCTCGTGGATTCGGTAGCAACCACGAGAGGTGCTGCGCTACTTTCACTGCCTTCTCACATACCCGGCTCATCTGACTATGAAAGAGTCTGCTATTACTGAACATCACACCAAGGTACCTAATCGAGCGCGATGTCCTGATTATCGCGGCCTCGTACGATAGTACAAGTCCGTCGGGTACGCGCCGCCCAGTTAAGAGCACTGCTTCAGTTTTCTCTTTCGCGAGAACCAGCCTCTCTCTCTCTCGTACCACGCCCCCACCACACGTAAGGCATGTTCTGCCAGCTCGCGCACTCTGTCTAATGATCAGGCTACTATAAGCAGCGCCATATCATCCGCAAAACCCACGGTTGTCACGCCTGGTGGCAGCAGCACCTCCAGCAGCCCGTCGTACGATAGGTTCCACAACGGTGGTCCCAACACTGATCCTTGCGGCACCCCACCAAATACAGCTGCTTCCACCCACTCACCGCTTGGCGTCCGGGTTCCCACTCTTCGCTCGCTTAAATAGCTACGTAACATGTCCACTATTATCGTCGGAAACCCACGGCGCTCGGCTGCAGCCAGGATGAGGTCCCAACGCACTATATTAAATGCATTTTTCACATCCAGGGTAATTAGCAGACAGTGATTTCGCCCTCTGCGCGCACGATCCCACTCCGACATGACCACCTTCATCGCCTGATGAGTTGATCTGCCCTCCGTGAACCCAAATTGACGCACCGACAGCCCTCCAGACAGGCGAATCGCTTCTAGCATTAACACGCGCAAAGCATATTCGAAACACTTCCCCATGTCTGACAGCATGCAAAGCTGTCGAAGGTCGGAAAGAGAATTACAGGCTTTCCCGGCCTTCGGTATTAAAGCCAGACGCCCTACTTTCCAAGCCCTTGGAAAGTAACCTAGCCTCAGACAGGAATTGAAAAGGGCACAAACCCAGCCGGATGCAGTGTTACGCAGAACGTGAACGGCCTCGCCAGGGATTTCATCTGGACCCGGAGCTTTTCCTTTCTTCAACATCTCCATTGCGTACCTCACATCTTCGTTCGTGAACACGTCCCCCTGGCGCGAGGTGCCCTCCCCTGGGCTTCAGATTCTCTTACTGGTGTTAGGAGGAACAGCGCTTGACCCTGCGGGTTCCCCCGCGATCTCGCGAGCGTTGAATGCCGAAGACGTTGACGCTCCTTCCTGACGAGCCCAGATCAATGAAGCCTGCGCTACTTCTTCTCCTCTTGCTTCGTCTTCCTCCTCTTCTTCTGCTGCACTACTCCTTGGGATGGCAGCCTCCTTTTGGCGCTCCTGCTCCACCACGAAAAGCGCGGACACCGTTGCGTGGAACTCCTCTCGGTTGAGGCGAACCAGGGGCGACTTCCCCTTCAGACGATTCATGGCCGCCTTGTAGGGTTTCCCCCACGGATCTTCTTCGATAGTCGAGACCATCTCACTCCACGATGCCTCTTTAGCTCGACGCAATGCCAAGGATAAGGCACGTCGGCTTTCCAGCATCTCCATGCGATACTGGTGCCCCTGCTGTCGTGCTGTCGTCGGGCTCCGACGAGCCACCTTCTGCCAGCGGTGGCGGGGAAGCTTTGCTTGGAGACAAAGATCTGCTATCTCCTGGCTCCACCATGGTACATTTTGTACTTTCCTCCTCTTG
This sequence comes from Osmia bicornis bicornis, assembly GCF_907164935.1. Classification (NCBI taxonomy): domain Eukaryota; kingdom Metazoa; phylum Arthropoda; class Insecta; order Hymenoptera; family Megachilidae; genus Osmia; species Osmia bicornis. The sequence continues at coordinate 9,314,111 of NC_060229.1, forward strand.
CGGGTCGGCAATGGTGGACGGGTTGACAGAAAGAGCGTCTCTAACTCCTCAATCACTTCATCAATTTCGGCCACGGTGCACAGCGGCGGTAGCGCGGACTGTTCCGATGGACCGGCTGCTGCAGCTCCTCTCTCTTGACTACGTTGAACTGTTGGATCCAGGGATCCTGGCATCGGTAACTGGCCGCTCACTATTTCCCTCCACGCCTCCATGTCCGGGCGACCTAGTCTCGCCTCCCAAAGAGAATCCTCGGACGAACCAATAGCCTCTGGTCTCGCTTTAAATCGATGAATAAGATAACGGTGATCCGACACCGAATAGCGCGTGGACACTGCGAGGCTGCGGCTACGCGCAAGGGCATCGATTCGAGAACCCACGCCACCACGTTCGAATGACGGACCTCCTTGACTTGCCACGGGCATCAGCCCTGCTTGCTCGATCAAATTCATCATACGGTGACCGCGTGAATCCACGCGATCTGATCCCCAGTGCGGAGAACGGGCATTGAAATCCCTGGCGATTATAATCGGTTTCCTAACACTTGACAAACATGTCGCAAGACCCCGTAATTGACCTTCAAAGCTTTCTATAGTCAGTGATGGTGAGAAGTAACAGGTCACTATCACAAACTCGCGAGTCTCCAATGCCACGCATCCGTCTGTCTCAAACACCTTTCTAGTCACCCCCATGTCGCAGCTAGGACGATTCGTATACCATACGCAGGCTGAGCTGCTCCTGTCCTGATGCCAATTCGGATGAGGATTAAACGGCTCACTGATGACGACTATATCCGCGCGAAACTCGTTCACGGCCTGCCACAAGAGATCCTGTGCCGCGCGGCATCTGTTTAAATTGATCTGCAGTACACTGAACGCAGACATGTTTTCCTCTTCTCTTTCTTCTTCGGCCAGAGATTTAGCAGCACAGTAACGTAGCTATCGGAACAAAAGGAAACGGGCACTCTTAAGTACAGGGATCTACATTTAAGTCGAACTGAACTGACGTGGCAGTGATCAACACTTACTGCGACTAGTAACGGCAATGACAACCCCGGTTATGACCCTCACGGTACAAGGATCCTAAACCACAGCAAACAATGAGTAACATGGGTTCGGAAAGCGAAGCAAATGACTTATGATCTATAACTTAAATCTGAATCAAAAGGGGGAAAAGACAGGAAGGGAAAGAGAATAAGAGAAAGGAAGGAAAAGGGAAGGGGGAAAGAGGGGGAGAAAAGAGAACAACTGCAGCACGGAAGGGAATGTTTCAACTGACTCGCATCAATCTGCGTGCATCGCCCTCCCTCTCCGCCCTGCCCTATCAACTTAATTCAACTCACGTAACCCAATCCAAGGATGAAGCGGGACAGCGGGCTGACCTGACCCGACCTAGAAACAAGTCATGCAACCGCTCGACAACGTGAAGCGCAGTCAAGCCAAGCCAGGATTTAACTGAATATATTTAATTGATTAAGCTAGTCAAGATCGAACTAATTCAATCAACTTCATCAAGAGTAAGGATAGAACTAAGCAATTAGTATCAGGACACCGGCAAACCGAACAGCTATTTACAGTCGGCATTCGGCCAATATCCAGCATGGTTGACAATCAAGGACTAACCAGCTACGTATTAATAGGAGCAACGGCAGCGGAACTAACACCAACATCAGCAACAATAGTAGTGTTTAAACGGGTAGGCTGAACAAACAAGAATGGTGCGATAAACGTTAATCGACAAATGATCACTCAATACTTACTTACTCAGCGATGCTTGTCGTAGGATGACTGATAGTGATCGGCTGCGTCGCTCTTCCTCTGTTGTACTCCTACTTCCTCTTCTTCTTCACCCGCCTCTGCTATAGACGCGTTGGCGCGTGGGCGATGTCGGCGTCAGCGGGTCCTTTTCGCAGCGAGGATGAGCAATGTGCTGTGGTGTGCTGTGCTGATCTGCTGCGCTTAGTTATGCACAATAACCCCTCACTGCACCACGGCGCACGTATCGACACACGCGTATTGCTCCAAGCTTCGATTCGGACCACCACAAACAGCGCGAACTAGCGACTTTCCCAGTTAGAAATGTACTAAATGAAGGCCCCTTCGAGGTGCCCCAATTTATATCCAGAGCGGCCGGCAATCGTTGTGGCTGGGGGAACCTGCGAGGCGTAGTCCCTCACCCTTGAGCCCCGCTTTCGAGACACGCGCTTGGGCACACTCCCCTTGCTTTCTCGCCTCCCCTCGATCGAAGCAGGGGTCTCGTAGTCGTCTTCAACAAAGCCCGGCAACCCAAAACTTACCAAGCCTTCAATGAAAGGACCTAATCAAGTCAACATTAATAACGTGAATAAATTACAATTAAATCAATTGCACTCACTGATCAATAACGGTCAAGGGTGTTGACTTAATAAAGCATAGACCAGACTTTCGATTATATCAGATCCTATTTGCTGTGGAAGTATAGAATCAAGTCTCCCCTGGAGGCGGGGGTTACAGAATACGTCCCCAGCCTCCTTGGCTTGTCGTAAAGGGCGACTAAAAAGGAATCGCGCGCGAAGCCCCTTCAGATCGGCTGTATCGGACCCTTTGTACACGAAAACGTTCGTTCGCACCCCCTTTTGACGCCGACCGACGGTTGACCCATTGACCCAGTTTCGGTCGCTACCTCCGAGCGGGTGACGTAATCCGTTCATCACCCGTTAGTACGCGCCTCCCACCCGCCCAACGAGGCGCTTAAAGCTGCTAGCTTTCGTGCCTAATCTAAAATTCAAATTTCGAAAATCCAATTTTAATACATGCTACATTTCCCGAACATCTACCTCTCTCTCTGATCATTAATTTTGAAAGCAATCTGCACCAACTTTCTTTCGCGAAAATTGTATTTAATTACCTGTAAAATTAATTTTCATGGCAAATTTAAAATTCAAGGTTTTGGTTCGTATGAATTCTTAATTATAATATTAATGTGCTTCTTCAAACACGAAACATCAATTCTAGTTTTCTGTAAATTTTAGATTTTGATAAATTTTGAATTTTATTACATTTTAAATTTCCTTACATCAATTTAATTAAATTCAATTAAAATCGCATTAACATGACGCGCGATCCCCAATCAGTGTCCTCTAATCTCGGACGCATTACGCTCGCGTCTCGGCTCTCCCAAATTCCGACCCGCGGCTTCTTCTTTGATCCCCTTTCTCGCGCTCGCTCTTCACAGCATCCCGAGCTCGATCTTTCCCTGCCACTGTACCTGCCGGGCAGTGGATCGAGACCGGCCGGCCTGATCCTTCCTCTCGCTGGCCGATTTTCGGTGAACCGCGACCCTTCTTACTCTTCCCCTTAGGTTCTCTGATTGCATACGTACTATACGTAGCATCCCGCTTACGGTACCCTTACATACGTGTAGTATAGAATTGAATCTGAATGAATGGATGAATGCATGCGACAAACGACACGAGCCTACCGAGCGCTACCGCGTGCTTTCGCATGAGCATCCCCTCGTTCGAAAACTTTTCGCGTCCTCTTCCACGCCCGGAATACGCTCATCGAGAGATTTAGCTCACCCAAATGTGTGTTGCGGTCGATGGTGTCCAAGCGACCCGGGCATCCCCCATTCGCGGGCTCGCATGAGCACTCCCTCGTTTACGCGTTACGCTTCGCATCCTCTCCTTCATGTGGAATTCGCCCGCCGGGTGGTCCAGTTCACTCTTACGAGTGCTGCTGTCACCGGCGTCCAGGCGACCCGGAACCCTCGCGCACCGACATTCCTTCGATCACGCGATACCTTACGTTTCCATTCCTGAAACCGGATTTCGCCCATCAAGAGGACAGCTCACTTAACCCGGTCCTGCTGCCCCTGATGTCCAGGCGATCCGGCCTTACCTGCCGCGCGTTCACACGAGCTTCCCGCGGAGACGAATTACCTTACGCGCTCTATCGTTAACCTGGAACTCGCCCATCGACCCAAAATTGTGTTGTTGCTGCAGATGTCCAGGCGATCCAGGTCGGTTCGGTACGCGTTTTAAAGGGCATTGTTGTGCGTTGGCAATGCTCTTCCGCGAGTTCACCTATGCTTGGTATTTGCCCATTAAAAGACTTAGCTCGCCCAAATGTGCGTAGCGGTCGCTGGTGTCCAGGCAACCCAAGCTTTCCTTTCGCTCGCTCTGATGCGTGCATTCCCCAGTGCGCGTAACCAATTCCAGGCCTGAAATCCGCTCATCGAGAGGCTTAGCTCACCCAAATGTGTGAAGCGGTCGCTGGTGTCCAGGCGGCTCAGGTTCTCCTTTTCTCGCAATTTTGCGAGTTCTCCTGCGTTTTCGCGACCTCTCCCAGGCTGAAATTCGCCCATTGAGAGGCTTAGCTCGTCCAAATGTGCGTTGAGGCCTCTGATTACCAAGCGGCTCAGCTTATCCCATCCATTTCCTGCGTAGCAAATACACCGATAAGGAAAAACAACTCTTCAAGGATAATTCTACACTGTCGGCGGTGTGTACGCACAGCGGCTGCAGGGTGCCCAGCTAATGCACTCTGTACCTTCTGTGGCTAAATGAAATCACCGCCGGACAAAATAGCCTACGTTATAAGCGGAGGTGCGCTGGGGCTTACCCGCGACGTTCTTGGACGACTGAACGCCTTTAGGTCGTCCGAGTCGGTCGATGTGTGAGCAACATCGTGGCTACACAGAATGCTCTCCATTAAAGCCCTCTGGGGTTGCCGGAGGTATCTGTGGCCGATACGGAGCAAGTTTTTAGTGGGTATTGGGGTACTGTAACGATCCAACTCAGGGAAACTTGTTTTGGTATGTACCTTTGAGTCCCACACTGCTCGACACCCCTCCTAACCCGACGGGTTCCTCGCTTACGTAAATGTATTTTCTTGCTGTCAAAATAGACAAAAAAAAAGGTTAGGTTAGGTTAGGTTAGGTTCCGGGGACCTGGCCAAGTGTACTCGCTGGGCGGGGAGGTGATACCTCGACGTGGCGCGTCCCCAGGTGGCGGATAGGGGAATGCTCGCCATGCACTTTTCGGAGTCCATGTAGGGAAGGAGTGAAATAAAATAGCTCCCGCGGACCAAACACCAAGGGAAGGAAAACCCATCAAAACCTCCCCTGTGACTGGGGGATAGAATACAGGCACGGTAACCCCTGCCTGTCGTAGGAGGCGACTAAAAGGGGGGCGCTTGCTGCTGTCGAAGTAGCCTCGCAGATGACCCGGGGTGATGCCAGTGGGGTCTACGGATCCTGGCAGGGCCTCCCTTGCCGGTAAGGCCTGGGTTGGAGAGGCGAAAAAGTGGCTGCAGCGTCGCTGAGTTCTCCAGGGGCCAGGCTGCGTGGCGGTCTGGTGCGGGTAGCGAACCCGGAGTGCCCCAGCAATGATACCGTAACCCAGTGGTCACGTTTCGCTGGAACGGGGGGCTTGCCTTCATTGGTCGGCCCGCGGGGATGACAACCTCTATAAACAATCCCTAGCCCCAAGCTGCGGTGCGCGGTGAGAAGGGCGTGCCCGGAGTAAGCGCCAGGCATGGCTGATGGGTGCATCAGTCTCTAGCGGCCAACCCCGGGGTACCTGGCGACCCCCCGGGTGTACTAGCCTTACCCGGTAAGGCGGCTCTGCCCGGGTGGACCGATGGACCGACCCTCTCGTGGGACCATTATGGGTGGAATTACTAAATCAACAAATAAACAAACTGGACTGGATTTAACGGAAACGACCATGGCTACGAATCAGGACGTGAGACAGGCAGCTAGCGAGGTGGACCTGGTGCGGCCCGGCACTAGTGGAGCGACGGATCCGCGCCAGCTATCCGTTCAACTTTCTAGGGTGAACGCGGAATGGTCTACCCTAAGATCGGGGCGAATAAGGGGCGGGGTCTCCCCGGCGGCCTCGGATGCCGCTGCATCTCGGGACGGCGAGGACTCGGACGAGTCAGTCGCATCGACTGTGTCCTTGGAGAGACGGCCGGCGAAGAGGAGGGGCCGTCCGCCGACCACCGGCGTGTACTCACAACTCGCCGCGGCGAAGCAAATGCTCCTGGAGGTACAACGCCAGGAGGTGGAACTCTCGGAGGAGGAGAGGGCACTGGACCCTGCCGAGGACCCTCCCGAGCCGAGTCGAAGTAGCAGGTCCCTCCCCGATCCTGAGAACCTGGCGGAGGAGTTCAGTCATGTCCCGACCGTCGACCTAGCCGCCCAGGCCCTGGACTTCTGTAGCGATGTGCAGAGGCTAGCGGGCGTTACCAAGGCCCTCAAGGGAACGCTCGTCAGGAAACTAGGGATGGCCGCACGCCATTCAAAGGCCATCCATACGGAGACGGCGGTTAGGGCCGCCCCCGCTAGGGCAGGTAAAGAGCTGGAGGAGCTCCGCCGCCAGCTAAAGCTCCGAGAGGAGCAGCTGGCGGCCCAGACAGCCCAGATCAGCATCCTCCAGCAAATCCTGGCAGAACTCACATCCCGGGTCGCGACCACGGAGACGCCGGTAATCGCGAGCCCGAAGAGGGTCGCGAGGCCCGACTGGCCATTGTCCGGCGAAGAGGTGGGCAGGAAGAGGAGGAAGGACGAAGTCGAAGTTTTCGACTTACCGTCTTGCCCGCCTGAATGCCCCGTGGTGCAGGTCGCGATCTCAGCTGCCGCACCTGGGAAAGAGGAAGGGAAGGTTTGTGGCCCTGAGCTCGATCTGATGAGGGTATTTGCGGCTTTCCTCGAGAAAGGTCTGTCGGGGCTCAGGGCGGAGTTCAAAGCCGCTATTGCAGCTGTCCAGCCCCCGCCTAAGAGGGCGGAGCGAGTTAATGGGGAGCAACGGCTGCGACCATCCACCCTGCATCGAGGAAAGAAGCGGAGAGGCGGGTGCGGAATAAGTCCCTGGCTGCCACGGAGTCGTTGCCAGGGCCTTCATCAGCACCGGACCAGCCGACATCATTTGTGGAGGCCAGAATGGCCCGGATTGTTGAGGAGCATCGGAGGACGGCGGATGGGACCTGGGTGACGGTGGTTGGCCGCAGCGCTAAAGCTGCGGTGAAGAAGGCGATAGCGGAGATGAACGCGGTAGCGGCCAAGGCCCCTCCCTCCCAGGGCTCCAAGGTGGCTGCCCAGAAGGGGCAGAAGAGAGGGGCCGCACCGGCGATCAAGGGGCAAGGGGCCCAATCTGCCAGGCAGAAGACCCCCGCCCTCCTCGTACAGCGGCGGTCAACATCAACCTAGCTCCCGAGGCTAAGGTCTCATACGCCGAGGCCATGCTCATGGCCCGGAAGCGGGTCAAGTTGGAGGAGCTGGGCATCACGGCGTTGATGCCCAGAAGAGCTCGAACCGGTGGCTTGGTCCTCGAGATACCTGGGGAGGACAGGACGGACAAAGCGGCCAAGTTGGCTGACCGACTCCGCCAGGTGTTTAGCGGCACTGAGGTCAGGGTTGCCCGCCCCATAAAAATGGGCGGGGTGAGGGTGACCGGTCTCGACGACTCGGTCACCCCGGTGGAGGTGGCGGCCGCATTGGCCGCTGCGGGGGGTTGCTACGCTGAAGGAATTAAAATGGGGGAGATTTGCAGCTCCCCCCAATGGATGGGGACTGTCTGGGCGAGATGCCCTCTAGTGTGACTCAAAAAGTTATCCGTCTCTGGGAGAGTTCTCGTCGGGTGGTCCTCTGCCAGAATACAGGCGCTGCCACCGCGGCCATTGCAGTGCTATCGCTGCCTGGCAAGAGGGCATGTTAGGCAGCGATGCACTTGCGAAGCTGATAGGTCCGACCGCTGCTATTGCGTGCGGAGAGTCGGACCACGTGGCCAGCAAGTGTAGCGCCCCCCCTCGGTGCCCCCTCTGTGCGGACCTGGGCGGCCCGCGGGGCATCGATTGGGGGCAAAAGGTTGTGCCCCCTCCACCTCCCAGAGGAAGAAGAAGAGTGCCGTTGAAGGGGCAGGAACAGCCTCCAAGGATCAGGCATCAAGGACCACGCCTGCGAAGTCGAAGAAGGGAGGCAAGAAAAATCCCCCTGCCAAGTCGGCGAGCAAAAATGCCGCGGAGGCGGCAGCCGTGGAGGGCTCGTCAGCCCTAGGTATGGGGCCCAAGGGCCCTATACTTCAGGCCAACTTGAACCACTCGGCCAGGGCTCAGGACATGTTGTTCCAAACCCTGGCCGAGTGGAAGGCTGGGTTGGCGGTGGCCGCAGAGCCGTACCGAGTCCTCGACAGACCAGATTGTTTCGGAGACGAGGACGGCTCCGTGGCGATTATTGGCACCGCAGTACCCCCACACCCCGCCTCACTGGAACGGGGCCGGGGGTTCGTCGGCGTGCTGTGAGGTGAAATAGCGGTGGTGGGGCTCTATGCCCCGCCCAGATGGGCTCTCGCGCAATATGAACAGTACCTGGACCGGGTGGGGGAGTTTGTCTCCCGTTGTTCCCCCCGGCCAGTGCTAGTCCTCGAGGACTTCAATGCCCATGCGCCACTTTGGGGCTCCCTGAGGACAAATGCGAGAGGCAGGGCGGTCGTAAATTGGGCGGCGGGGCTAGGACTCTACCTGCTCAATGTGGGGTCCGTTAGCACCTGCGTGCGTGCCCAGGGGGAGTCTATAGTCGATTTGTCTTTCGCGACTCCCCTGGCCGCGCGTATGGTGCAGGGATGGAGGGTGGTGGAAGAGGCGGTCATACTTAGTGACCATCTATACATCCGCCTCGACCTTACCACCACCTCCCGCCGCCCATGTGGACCACCACCGCTACAATGGGCGCTGAAGAGGATGGACGAGGACGTGCTGATGGCTGCAGCCCTCGATCTGGCCTCGCTGTCAACACCTGCCGGGCCGGTCGCGGACATTGGGGAGGAGGTAAAATGGTTCCGGGGAGCCATGAAGGCGGTGTGCGACGCCGCCATGCCCCGGGCCAAGAACCTCCCTAGACGGGCCGCCTACTGGTGGATGGGCGACATTGGTGATCTGAGATGAGATTGTCTCGCAGCCCGTCGCCAGTGGCAAAGCGCCCGCAGAAGAAGGACATTCCGCGACACAGCGAGGTAGGAGGATCTGTACGGGCAGTACCGAGTTTTGGAAACCGCCCTGCAGACGGCCATCAAGGAGTCTAAATCCCGGGCATGGGACGAGCTCCTAGGCTCTCTCCAGAAGGACCCATGGGGGCGCCCATACAAAATGGTGATGGTCAAGCTTAGGCCCTGGGCGCCCCCGGTAACGGAGTGCCTCGACCCCCTGTTTTTGGGGCGGGTAGTCGACGCTTAGTTCCCACGAGAGAGGGAACACACCCGCCCCCCGCCGGACCACGAGGAGCTGGTTTGGTCCGACGAACTGGGTGTCACGGAGGAGGAGCTGGCCGGGGCGATTAAACGGATGGGGGCCCGAAACACTGCTCGGGGCCCCGACGGTGTCCCCGGCCGTGCCTGGGTGAAGGCTCTTCGCGTCCTCGGTCCGAGATTGAGACCAAGCAACGCGCTTGCCCGTCTACTGACCAATAACGGTGGGGCCAACGAGAAGTTTCGCCTTCTCTACGTGGGGATCGTGCGGAGCATGACCCACTATGGTGCACCCATATGGGCGAACGCCCTGATGGATTCCCGGCGCAGCCAGCAACTGCTGCGCCGGGCTCGGAGGAGGATAACCATCAGGGTAAACAGAGGTTACCGCACGGTCCGCTATTAGGCGGCGATGACCCTGGCGGGGGTTGTCCCCTTCAAGTTCCAGGCAGAGGGTGACGCCAAAGTATTCTGGCGTCTGCGTGCCCTTCGTCTGGACGGGATCCCGTTAGAAGAGATGACCGAAGTTGACGCTAGTATTAGGCGCCAGGCCCAGCGGGTAGCCGCACAGTGGGACGAAACATCTTTTTCCTTGGACATCAACTAAAATTTTTAATGCCGATATTCTGTATTATAACTGCATTAAATCTTTATTAAGTTATCATAGTAATAGAAGACACAACGAAATAAACTTTACATTCACATTAGGTTTGATTATATTGTATGTGAATCTGAACTTTACGAAAATGTCGATCTTACTATTCTCCAGTGCTCCCACTTTATGCAATTATTGCATGCATGCTATTAATTTCTAAATTTCCATTATTTTACATATTATCAGGTGTCTTATTATCAATGATTTTATACAAAAGAAATTGTGAATTAACTTAAATTTCATTGCTAAACAATGGTACAAAATAATAATGTGTTGCACTTGATACCATAATAATTCAATTAATAATTTAAAATTTTGCTCAAAGTTGCTCAACGTCTAAGATAGCGGAATTTAATCCTTAGATAATATGGTTTTAAATGGTACAAAAATTATCTGCTACTAGCTGCGATTAATAAAGCAAATTTAATATAAACATTTCAGTTTATGTTTAATCTCGGGCAACAGATATGATCGTTCGTAGCGACACGTCTCGCATCGATCGATAAACTCATTGATCGTTCAATTATTTTCAACGCGTCGCGTCGCGAGTGTTACGTATATTTATGCAGTAATTATTTTATAAAAATTTATTTAATTTGTTTAATTTAATTTGTTTAATTTAACTTGTTTAATTGTTTAATTTAGTTTTAAAAAATGGAAAATATTAATACTAATGGTGATCTTTATAATTACATACTCCAATTAAATTATAGTTTTAACAATTATAAACCAATTACAATCGAAATTCTTAACCTCATTTCTTCAGTTAACATGTCGGAGGAAATGTTAAATGCGATTAAAGATAAAATAAGGAAGTTTTTGGTTAATTTACATAAAAGATGGATAACAGCGCGTCGTAATAAGGATTACTTTTTAAAAAACAACAAGGAATGGCTAGAGATGAAATTTTCCTTTCCAGAACAACGGGCCAATACAAAAATATCAAACTCCTTTAATCAAAAACCATTCACCGACTGTTCCGAACGACATAAAATGCGCAGGACAGAAGAGCTTAGAAATAATTTCACAAGCGAAGAACTCATGTTTGCAGCCAAAATTACCTCCAGGAAAGAAGGAAAACACGACATTGCAAAAATTTTAGAATTCCTTTTAAGAAATCCAACAGAAATTCAGAAGGTGAGAAATTTTTGTGAACAGAAGTGTCCGAAAACCGAATTGTACAGTAAAGAGAAAGCTTTATCTTTTATGACTACTTTAGACCTTTCCAAGTCACAATACAGAATGTTGAGAGATATTTCGAGTGAAGGAGGGACAAACCAATATCCATCATATTATGCCATTCAAAAAGCTAAATTAGATTGCTATCCAGAAAAGGAATCAATTTATATTACTGAGAGAGGGGCATCTATAAAATTGCAGTCTTTGTTAAATCATACAGTACTTCGAATATTGGCTACAATACAAGTAAATAATAATAATAATAATAATAATAATAATGATAGTAATGCTAATAATAATAATAATGATAATAATGATAGTAATAGTAATAATAATAATAATAGTGATAGTAATAACAATAATAAATTAGTTTTAATTTCAAAATGGGGATGTGATGGTGCTTCTAGCCAAAGCATGTACAAACAAAGATTTTCAAGTGAAGCTGATAACGATGATTCTGCGATATTTGTATCAACGTTAGTTCCAATAAAATTATTCAACCCAAGCAATGAAAAAATATTATGGCACAACCCAACACCTTCCTCCACATCCTTCTGTAGACCTATAAAATTTACATTTTGCAAAGAAACACCTGAGGTCATTCACACAGAAGTTGAACGCATTAACGAAGAAATATCGTCGTTAATTCCTACAGTCATTAATTCGACTGAAATTAGTCACCAATTAGTCATGACAATGGTAGACGGAAAAATCTGTAATGTGTTGTCAGAAACGAGTTCCGCTATGAGATGTTACATTTGCGGTGCAACACCAAAGTGTATGAATGATTTGACACAAATTGATAAAAATTCATGTAACGAGAGATACTATAAATTTGGACTATCCCCTTTACACGCCAAACTTCGTTTTTTTGAATGCCTCTTACACCTATCGTACAACCTCGATTTTAAAAAGTGGTCAGCTTCTAGACCCGAATATAAAAAACTACAAGCAGACAAAAAATTATTAGTACAAACAAAATTTCGCTGCGAATTAGGGTTAATTGTAGACCGGGTTAAACAAGGAGGTGGAACCTTTAACGACGGCAATACTGCACGAAGATTCTTCAAAAATCCGAACATCACAGCTCAAATAACAGGAGTAAATGAAAGCATAATACATAGATTTTCTGTCATTCTTCAAGTTATATCGTCTGGACAAAAAATTAATATCAAAAAATTCCGTCATTATTCGTACGAAACTGCTAAATTATTTGTCACACTTTATCCCTGGTACTACATGCCCGTAACTGTGCATAAGATTTTAATGCACGGAGAAAAAATTATTGAAGAGGCAATAGTTCCCATTGGTCAATTATCAGAGGAAGCTCAGGAAGCTCGAAATAAAGAATTTAGAAAATTCCGGGAATTAAAATCAAGAAAGTGTAATAGACAATCCACCAATGAAGATATTCTACACCATTTGCTAATAACATCTGATCCATTTATCTCATTTCTCCGACCTCGATTAGTAAAATCTATAAAACAACTGCTAATTCCTGAAGCAATGGAACTTTTAATTTTAACAGACATCGATGAAACTGTTGAAGGAGAGGAAACTCCAATGGATATCGATATATAGGTAATTAGTTTTTAAATTTATACATTTTTTACGTTTTTATATGTAATAATTAACCGTGACTACAAGATACACCTAATAATTTTTGTAGAGTATGTGTGAAAAAGGGTTAGATGTATATAGCCTTGAAGGATTGCGTCATTTTTTATCTCAGTTATTCTGCTTGACATGAATAAAAAGTGTGCAAATTTATAGAACGAAATTCTAAGCAGTTCCGAAGTTATTGGCATGTCCAGTTATTTGCCTTACTCGTTCCACTGCGAGCCGGGGCGGTCCTTCCAGTGCTCAAGAAATGGAGGGACCGCGGCCACGGAAGGCTCACGTTTAGGACCACACAGGTGCTCACCGGACACGGTTGTTTCGGTGAATTCCTGCACCGGATCCGGGCGGAGGGGACGGCAGCATGCCATCACTGCGGGGCGGGGCGGGACACCGCGCCACATACCCTGGAGCCCTGTCCAGCGTTTGCGCGGGCCCGTCACGCCCTGCGGTGCGAAGTTGGTGGTGATCTCTCGCCGGCGGCACTTGTCAAAGAGATGCTCGCCGGCGAGAATCAGTGGAGGGCTGTGATCGATTATTGCGAGACGGTTATCGCCCTGAAGGAGGAAACGGAGCAGGGTCGGGACAGAACCGACCCCATCCGCAGAAGAACGAGGGGGCGTCGTCGGGGGAGACCCCCTGACGTCGTCACTTGAGGGAGATGGGGCGGTTGGCCGTGAAGATGTTACATACCAGGCCCACCGCCCCCAACAAAGAGAAGAGGAGGGGGGGAGCACCCGCTCCCCCTGAAGAGGAGTTCTATGGGGGGACACCAGTCACCCCCCGGAAGAGGAGCACCGGGGAGGGGCGAACGTCCCTCGCCCAACACCGTTCGCGCGGCCCCGCGAAACTTATGCGGGGCCGCAGGGAGCCGGGACTGTGGCCTCGGTCCCTATTGCACGCCGCCCGAGGAGTGCCGTCATCGGGTATAGCCCCCGAGCAAGTCGGCGTCAACGCGCCATCGGTGTTTGGCCCCCGGTGTTGTTCGTCAGAGGTCCCGGGGCCCACCCCAACACCCAGGGTAGGCCACCGTGGGGGTTTTAGCCGGTAAAAATCCGGCACTACCCTCGGCTCCGCCCCAGGGGGGCTGGGGGCGTATTTCGAAGATTTCCCCCTCATAAAAAAAAAAAAATGTTAGGCTAGGTTGCATTCCCGCTCCACGGACCTACCTGGTTATCCAGGATAGGCTGGGTGGTGATACCCCAGGTGGTGATAGGGAAATGCTCGCCATGCACTTTTCGGAGCGCATGGAGGGTAGGAGCGATAGCTCCCGCGAACCAAACACCAACGGAAGGAAAGCCCATTAAAATCTCCCCTGTGACTGCGGGATAGAATACAGACAAGGTAACCCCTGCCTGTCGTACAAGGCGACTGAAACGGGGACGATCGCTGCCGCTGGAACGGCCTCAATGAGGACTTGGGGCGATACCGGCGGGGCCCTTGGGCTACGGCCTTTGGACTCTGGAAGGTACTACCATGCCGGTCAGGTCCAGGGCTGAAAGGCGATGAAGGTTGCAGCGTGCAGGGTAGCGAACCCGGAGTGCCCTAGCAATTATACCGTAATCCAGTGGTCACGTTTCGCTGGAACGGTAGGCTTGCCTTAACCGGCCGGCCGGCGAGGATGACAATCTCTTCAAAAGTCCCTAGCCCCAAGCTGCGGCACGCGGTGAGGAGGGTGCCCCTAGAGTTAGCACCAGGGGTGGCTGGTGGGGGCACCAGTCGCAAGCGACCAACCCCGGGGTACCTGGCGACCCCCCGGGTGTATCTGCCTTACCCAGGTAAGGCGGCTCTGCCTGGGCGGACCTAGGATCTGACCTACTCGTGGGACGAACCTGGAAAATTCTACAAACCAAAAACAAAACGCAGGACGGGACGAAACGATGACAAACCAGGCAAGGGAACCTGACACGGTCAGGTCGGCGAGGGATGAGGAGACGGCGCGGCCGGGGCCCAGTAGTGCCGCGGCTCCCGCTCGGGCCAGAAGGGCGCGACCCATGTCGGCGGGATCCACCAGGGGCAGCAGGGCTTCTTCTGCTGTCTCTGATAGGGGATTCTGGCGACAGCCGGTTGACAGCGAGGAGGAGTCGGATGGGTCAGTGATCTCGGTGCCGTCCACGACCCCCACCACCTCGGCTGCGGCAAAGAGGGGACGCCCCCATACATCGGGGGACTACGTGGCCCTTGCCGCGAAGAAAGAAGAGTTCCTGCGCCTATAGCGGGAGGAGATGTAGCTCCAGGCAACTAGGGAGCTACTGGACGTCGGCGCGGGAGGTGCGCCACCTCCCCTCGCCAGACCTTGTGGCGCGCGCCATGTAGGGCGCCGTAAAGGTCGAGAAGGTGGCGGGGTGCTCCAAAAACCTGAAGGGCACGTGTGTCCGTCCCCTCAGGGAGGCATCCCGCAACGTGAAGGCGGTCGTAAACGAGCTGGGGCTGAGGGCCGCGCGGCTCCGCGACGACCACGAAACGGAGGAGCTCAGGGCCCAATTACAGCTCCGCGACGCCAAAATAGCGTCACAAGGGAGGAGATTGCGACGCTGCGGCGGGAGCTGGAGGCTCTGCGCGAGAGGCGTCCTGGCTCCAGGAAGGCGTCGCGGCCGGCGTCCCCGCTGGAGCAGGAGGCCCGGCCGAAGAGGAGCTGTCGGAGGGCTACCAAGTTGGAGGAGACGGAGGACCCCGCCCCGGTGCGTTCACCGTCGCCTGCCGCGACCGGAGGGGGGCGGCCCGTGGACGACCTCACCGAGAACGAGGCCCCGGCCGCCAAGGGTGGGGCGGGGCGTCGGGGACGGCCGCGCTCATGGATGGCATCGCTGCCCTCGTCCCGCGAAGCGTGGCCGACCTCCGGCGGGAACTTGTCGGGGATCGGGCTCGGCCCCACCCACCGCCGGGTGCCCCCCTCCTGCCACCTCTGGACGGCAGGGGAAGGGGCAGAGGCAACAGCACGGGGATCCCACGACATCCGGGGGAACTCCGCAGCCCCAGAAAAAGGGTTCGGGGGCGGCCGGGACTCGCGCGCCTTCCCGCCCTACGGCCTCCTCCGGCTCGTTCGTTGCCGACAGGATGGCAAAAATCCAGGAGGACCACCGCCACGAGACCGAGGCGTGGTCCAAGGTGGTAAGCCGCAAAGCCAAGAAGGCAGAGGCGGCGAAGAAGAGGGGTGTGGAGATGCCCCCCCCCCCCCCGCGGCCGCTTGCGAAGAAGACGGGGCGGAGGACGACGGCCGGGACGTCAAAACCCCCGGCCGCACGAATGGAGGGAACCGCGGGGGGCAAGGCGACAAAGGCGGCCACAAAAGAGCCCCGCCTCGCCCGCCCCCCCAAAACCTCGGCGGTTACGCTAACGGTCGCGCCCGGGGCGAAGGCCACCTGCTGTGAGGCCATGAGCAGGGCCAGGCAGGAGGTCGACCTCGCGGAGATCGGCATCACCGATCTCCGGCCCAGGCGCGCGGCCGCCGGCGGTCTCGTCCTGCAGATTGCCGGGACGGAGAGGGCGGCAAAGGCCGCGGCCCTGGCTAGCCGCCTCCAAACTGTGTTCCGCGGGTCCGATGAGGTAAGGGTGGCGTGCCCAGTTAAGATGGGCGAGATCCGCCTCATTGGGCTCGACGATTCGGTCACCCGGGAGGATGTAGCAGCGGCGGTGGCAACCGGAGGAGCCTGCACCGCGGAGAAGGTCAAGGTCGGAGAGATTCGCGCCCCACCCCGTGGCCTGGGGCGGGCCTGGGTGAGGTGCCCCCTCACCGCAGCCAACAAGGCCGTCGACGCGGGGAGGCTGAGGGTCGGCTGGTCCTCAGCACGGTTCGAGGCCCTGGCGGCTTGCCCCCTGCAGTGCTACCGCTGCCTGGAGACTGGACATGTCAGGCAGCGGTGTCCCTGCGGGGTCGATCGTTCGGATCGCTGCTTCAACTGCGGCGATCTGGACCATCGAGCCAGTGGCTGTACGGCCCCGCCGCGGTGCCCCCTGTGCACCGATTCAGGGCGGCCCGCGGGGCACAGGATGGGGACCAGAGGATGACCGTCGGTGTCCGCGAAGAAAGGGCGGAAGAAGTCCGCCAAAAGACGAGCGCGAAGCAGTCCCCGGCTGCATCGCCCACTGGGGTAGCGGGCCCCAGCAACGCAGGAGCAGCTGTGGAGGCAGCGGTGGAGCCGGCGCGCAATGGGACCTAAGGGTCCTTTCCTGCAGGCCAACATCAACCACTCGGCCGGGGCGCAGGACCTTATGCTACAAACCCTGGCCGAGTGGCAGATTGAGGTTGCGGTGGTGTTTTAGCCGTACCGCGTACTGGACCGACCAAACTGGTTCGGCGACGCGGCGGGCTCCGTCGCCATCGTCCTGGGGGGTCGGCACGTCGCCCCGCCCGCCGGTGTCTGAGCACGGGGGCGGGGATTCGTGGCCGTTGACTGGGGGGCGTAGCAGTGGTGGGCGTGTACGCGCCGCCCAGCTGGTCCCTGGAGCGGTTCGAGGAGTTCCTGGACCGGGTGGGGTGCGTTGTGGTTAGCTCCCACACACGGCCGACGTTGGTCCTCGGGGATTTCAACTCCAAGGCCGAAGCCTGGCGGTCCCCGAGGACCAACGCGAGAGGAGGGGCGGCTGGCGCGGGGCTCCTACTCCTGAACAGGGGCTCCACCAGCACCTGCGTTCGGGCTCACGGGGAATCCATTGTGGATCTGGGCTGGGCGTCCCCTGTGGCCGGGAGCATGGTGCAAAATTGGAGGGTGGCGGAGAGGGAGACGCTGAGTAATCATCTATACATCACCTTCGGCTACTCCCTCCCTGCCGGCCCCTGGCCGGCGCGTGGCCCGCCACTGCGTCGCTGGGTGCTGAGGAGGCTGGACAAGGACATGCTGATGGCCGCAGCCCGTGCCGTGGCCTGGCCAGCTCTTCCGGCCGGGCCGGTCATGGACGTTGAGGGGGAGGCCAAGTGGTTCCGGGAGGCGATGACCGCAATATGCGACACCGCCATGCCCCTGGCCCCGCGCCTGCCCCCCGGAGGGCGGTGTACTGGTGGTCGGGCGACATTGCGGATCTCCGATCCGAGTGTCCGCACGCCCGACGCCAGTGGCAGCGCGCCCGAAGGGCTCTAGTCCGCGAACCGGCGAGGGAGGATCTGCTGAGGGGCACATACCAGGTCTTCGTGGTAGTCCTGAGGCAGGCCATCAGGGACGCGAAATCCCAGGCGTGGGAGGAGCTCCAGGGCTCTCTGGACGAGGACCCGTGGATGGGCACATACCGGATGGTCATGGGCAAGCTCCGCGCACGGGCTCCCCCGGTCTCGGAGAGCCTGGACTCCCAGCTGCTGACGCGGGTAATAGACACCCGCTTCCCCCGTTCCGGGGGAATGTCGCACCTGCGCCACCAGCAAGGGCCGGCGGAGCCCGTCGCCTGGTCCGCCGGCCTGGAGGTCACAGAGGAGGAGCTGGATGATGCCGTCAGAAGGCTCGGGGCCAAGGACACCGCCCCGGGCCCGGACGGCATCCCGGGCCGCGCCTGGGTTATCGCGTCCGGCATCCTAGGTCCGAGGCTGTGCCGCCTCTACCGCGCCGCTTTGGAGCAGGGGGTGTTCCCCTCGATTTGGAAGGAGGGCGGCTGGTCCTCCTCCGAAAGGACGGACGGCCCGCAGATTCTCCCTCTGCGTACCGGCCCATTGTGCTGTTGGACGAGGTGGGAAAGCTCTTCGTGCGTGTCATTGCAAACCGCCTCGTCCACCACCTGTCGAGCGTTGGCCCCGATCTGGCCGACATCCAGTTCGGGTTTCTCGAGGGTCGCAGCACCATCGACTCTATCCAGCGGGTGCGCACCCTCGCCGATTCGGCTACGTTCCGCGGTGGGGTGGCGCTGGGCGTCTCCTTGGACGTTACAAACGCGTTCAACACCCTGCCCCATGGGACCATACGGGGGGCGCTGGTTCACTGCAACGTCCCCCCGTATCTGCAGAGGATCATTGGGGCCTTCCTGGATGGCAGGTGGATACTGTACACGGGCCGGGACGGTACGCTGCACTGGAGGGCGGTCGACTGCGGAGTGCCCCAGGGGTCCAAACTGGGCCCCCCCTTATGGAGCGTGGAGTACACCGCGGCGCTGCGGGTGATCCTCCCGCCCGGGGTGTGGGCCACGGTATTCGCAGATGACTACTACCTGCTGGCCACCGGGCGGGACTGGTTAAGGACCTGCCGCCGTGCCTAGGTAGGGGTCGTCATCGTGCGAAGAGCGATCCGGGCGCTGGATCTGGCGCTGGCTCCTCACAAGACCGAGGCCATGTGGTTCTTCGAGCCTCGGCGTGGGGTAGCCCCTCCGGCCCAGCTCTGGCTCGAAGTCGACGGGTGCCGGATCGTGATCGGCCGGTGTCTTCGATTCCTCTGTCTGTATCTCGACAGCCACTGGCGGTTCGATGTTCACTTCGACCGCCTGGCTCCACCGATTGGAACAGGTGGCGACCAATCTTGGCCGCCTGTTGCCCAACCTCGGGGGGCCGTGAGTGAGGGTTCGCCGCCTATACGTGGAAACCGACCGGTCCATAGCCCTATACGGGGCTCCGATATGGACCGGCGATCTGGCGGTCAGTAGGCACAGCTGCACTCTACTGCGGCGGGTGGAGCGCCGGCTGGCCATCAGGGTCGTGCGGGGCTACTGGTATTCACGAGCCCTCCGCCAGGCCGGGGAGGACCCGCCGGGGCCGACGGTCGAGGAACACCGGAGCCAGGCCCGACTGGTCGCGGCGGATAGGTGGCAGAGATCCCTAACAGAGGGGGCTGCCGACGGAACCTGCGCCGTCGGGGCGGTCCTCCCGATGATATCGGAGTGGCGGGACCGCGGCCACGGCGCCCTGCCGTTCCGGGTCACGCAGGTGCTCACCGGACACGGGGTGTTCGGGGAGTTCCTGTGCCGGAGGAACAGGGAATGGACCCCCCACTGTTGGCTCTGCGGGGCGGCGCAGGACGCCGCACAGCACACGCTGGCGGAGTGCCCGGTGTTTGCGGTGGCCCGCCACGCCCTGACGGCAGAAATAGGGGAGGACCTCTCGCCGGCAGGCGTCGTGAGACAGGTGCTTGCCGGCGAGACAGAATGGAGGGCCGTCACCACCATCTGCGAGGAGGTCATGGCCCTCAAGAAGAGGTCTGAGCGGGATCGTGAATGGTACGATCCTGCTCGGAGAGGTCGTGGAAGTGGGACGCGACGACGTCGCAGGGATCCGCCGCCCTAAGGGGGGGGGGGGGGGGGGTGATGGCGGCTTTCGCTATTTGCCCCCCCCCCCCGGCGCGACGGATGCGGGACGGAGTAGTGTAGCGGGAGGGCACGCGGCCCCTTCTCCTGGGGAGATTTTAGGGGGGGGTGTTTCTTGTGAGGGTGGGAGGGGTCGCGGTGTACCCTCCCACCCCGGACGAATCGAGCCCGGACCCCGGTCGGACCCGGGGGCGGGCGGGTGGTGTACCCGTTCACAATCTCCGTCCGCCTCTGGGGGGCCGGGTGACTCCGGGCGGAGAGTGGCGTCTCCCTCCCACGCTGGGAGTGGCGCTGGCCCCCGCAGGGAGGGTGCAGCGGAGCCGAGGGAGTCCCCCTGGAGGGTGCCCGGCCACGGGTCACCGCAGCCCACGGGGGGACGACTGGGCGGGCCACAGGCGCCCTGTTTGGGCGCCATTGCACGCGGACCCGGGGTGTAGCCGGCACCGGAAGCCGGCGGAGCGAAGGACAGCGCCCGACCTTCCTCGCGGGCGGGCGGGGGGTTGCTCCTCCCCATAGCCTGTGAGGAGATCGAGGCGTGGGGACTGCAGGCGGTACGGGCTGGGGGGGCCGGCCGCCATTGCACGCAGTTCCCCCGCGATGGGGGAGTTGTTACTCCCCCGGTGCGGGGCGCTTTCAGCGCACGGCGGGGGAGATTCCGGAGTTATAGGAATCAGGTCCCGGAGCCTCTGCCATACGCCAGAGGATGTCGCCGTGGGGTTTTAGTCAGTAGGAATCTGACACTCCCCTGCTGTCCTCCCCCATGGGTGGCGGGGGGTCTTATGTAAGATTACCCCACGAAAAAAAAAATGGTTGGATTCCCGCTCTACGCGTCCAGGAGAGCGGACGTGTTTCGTGGTTGCTCCGTGGTTAGATTTTCAACGCGGTGGATAGCGGCTTAGTTATTCGCGTTTTTTGCTAAAATCATTTTTATTATGTGTTCGGAAGTGCTATTGTTTCGTTTTTTGATTAAATATTGTGTTAATTTATTGTTAAATAACGAAAACGTGATGTGCGTGTTACGCGGTATTTCGACGTCGTGTTTCCGGTGTTTCTTCTTCCTTATAATGTTGGTACGGCGTCGGAACTTTGAAATGATATGTAATATACATTTAGCAACAATATCATTATTCCTATATATTCATTAGACATGTAATATACATTTAATAACAATATCATTATTACTATATCTTCATTAGAAATAAGGTAATATACTGATTCCTTCGTACAGATCAATGTACATTTAATAACAATATCATTATTACTATATGTGCATTAGATATGTAATATACATTAAATAACAACATTATAACTATATCTACATTAGATGTAATGTAATATCTTGATACCTTCCTGCAGATCAATGTACATTTAGTAACAATATCATTATTAATATATATGTGCACTAGATATGTAATATACATTAAATAACAACAACATTATTACCATATCTACATTAGATGTAATGTAATATCTTGATACCTTCCTACAGATCAATGTACATTTAGTAACAATATCATTATTACTATACCTTCCTTAGATGCAATGTAATATCTTGATACCTTCCTACAGATCATAGAACATTTAATAAGAATACCATTATTACTGTATCTGCGTTACATGTGTAATAGACATTTAATGACAATATCATTAGTGCTATATCTGCATTGGATATGTAATATACAATTAATAACAATATCATTATTAGTATATCTACATTAGATATAATCTAATATACTGATTGATTACTGCAGATCAATGTACATTTAATGACAATATCATTATTACTACTATATCTTGATTAGATATAATGTAATATACTGATACCTTCCTACAGATCTATGGACATTTAGTAACAATATCATTACTACTATATCTGCGTTTGATATGTAATATACATTTAATAACAATATCATTATTGCCATATCTGAATTAGATATGTAATATAATTTAATAACAATATCATTATTAGTATATCTACATTATCGGCACTGGCAGGTGCAGCCC
Source organism: Osmia bicornis bicornis (assembly GCF_907164935.1). NCBI lineage: Eukaryota > Metazoa > Arthropoda > Insecta > Hymenoptera > Megachilidae > Osmia > Osmia bicornis. The sequence continues at coordinate 9,336,001 of NC_060229.1, forward strand.
TTATTCCCGCTTTCGTGTGGATGGCCTTAAGGTAGTGGGAGGCCATCCTCAGCTTGCGAACGAATGTCCCTTTCAGCCCCTTGGAGACGCCCGCGACCTTGTCGATGTCGCGACAGAACTCCAAAGACTGCGCAATAAGGTCGCGCGTGGGGACTTTACTTCCTCCGCCAGGTCCTCAGGGTCCGGGAGGGACCTGCTACCCCGACTCGGTTCTAGAGGGTCCTCGTTAGGATCGAGCACCCTGCTCTCCTCCAGCAGGTCAAGTTCCCGGCGCTGGAGATCCAGGACTCTCTGCTTAGCCGCCGCGAGTCACACGTACTGGCCCGTGGTCGGCGGGCCACCCCTCTTGCTCGTGCGCCGTGCCTCCAGAGATACTGCCGAGGAGAGTGACTCGTCCGAGTTCAAGTCCACCTCACTCTCTCTGGATGCGATGGCATCAGAGGCCACCGGGGAAACTCCGGCCGCCCCTCGTACCGGCCTCAGGGGAGGCCACTCCACATCCGCCCTAGTTAATCGGATGGATAGGCGGCGCGCATCCGTTACCCTGCTGGCCTGCGCCATATCCTCCGCGCCCGTTTCCCGTCTCGCGTCCTGTTGAACAGCCGCAGTCGTCGTCGGTATGTCCCATCCAGTGTTTGTTGTTGTTGTTGGCGTATTTAGTTTCAAGTCATCCATAGTGTTCCCACGAGTGGGTTGGTCTGTGGTTCCACCCGGGCAGAGCCACCTTACCCGGGTAAGGCTAGTACACCTGGGGGGTCGCCAGATACCCCGGGGTTGGCCGCTAGCGACTGATGCACCCATCAGCCACCCCAGGCGCTGACTCCAGGGGCGCCCTCATCACCGCGTACCGCAGCTTGAGGTTAGAGATTTTTGATAGCGGTTGTCATCCTCGCGGGCCGACCAACGAAGGCAAGCCCCCTGTTCCAGCGAAACGTGACCACTGGGTTACGGTGTAATTGCTTGAGCACTCCGGGTTCGCTACCCGCACCCGACCGCCACGCAGCCTGGCCCCTGGAGAACTGAACGACACTGCAGCCACCTTGTCGCCTCTTCGACCCAGGCCTTACCGGCAAGGGAGGCCCTGCCAAGATCCGTAGATTCCACCGGCATCGCCCCGGGTCATCTGCGAGGTTACTTCGACAGCAGCAAACGCCCACCTTTCAGTCGCCTTGTACGACAGGCAGGGGTTACCGTGTCTGTATTCTATCCCCCAGTCACAGGGGAGGTTTTGATGGGTTTTCCTTCCCTTGGTGTTTGGTCCGCGGGAGCTATTTTATTTCACTCCTACCCTCCATGCACTCCGAAAAGTGCATGGCGAGCATTCCCCTATCCGCCACCTGGGGACGCCCACGTCGGGGTATCACCTCCCCGCCCAGCCAGTACACTTGGCCTGGTCTGTGGGTCACCCTGAAACCTTTTTTTTTTTTTTTGGTTCAGTTGGAAGAGGAAATGCGTTTGCGCACGCGCGGGTTGGTTCTCCTTTTCGTCTATTCGGCTAGAGGGGACCCGGGCAGTGTGGGACTCATTTCCGCCCTGAAGGGGCAGCCTGGCGCCCGTGAGGTGAGGGCAAACCCAAAGAGGCAACGCCAGAAGGGGGCAATCTGGCAACCCAACCCTTATGGGTTGAGTTTAGCCCAAGAGTAGGCCACAGCACTGAAGGGGCGACATAGACGGGCAGCCCAGAGTGGGCACTCCCGAGGCTGGACATACTACCCACTAAAACGTCTCCCCTAACGTGGGCCGCCGACACCTTTTCACTAATTAGAATTCATAAAGGAATACCAGCGTATAGCCACAACGACGCTTCGGCACTTCAACGCATTTCGCGTTATTGCGGCCGCCCGCAAAAACGCCATGTGCTAGGCACATGTGGCATCTGCGGATCCACGCCGTTGCACTTCCGATCCAGGGGTAGGACATTTTCAACCTGTACGGTAAGGCACAGGATTTTTCTTCGGCCACGACCAGGAATCGAAGTAAGCCCATTCCGGGTGATCGCGCCATGTTTTCACCTGTTTTAACAGGGCTTGCTCTTCAGCACAGCCAGGGCCCGGGGCGAGTCCTTTCCCTGGTTGACTGTGCCACATCTTGGTAGGCTGCAATCCTCGATGACCTGTCCCATACATACTTTACACACACACACACACACACGCTCATGACAAGCATAGCGCTTAGAGTAGCGCTTCGAATGCCCCAAATATGCAACGATAAATAATGAATAAATAATGGGTAAAGAATAAATGAATAAATAAATGAATAAATGAATGAGTAAATGAATAACTAAATAATGAATAATGAATAGGAATTAATAAGCACATGAAGCCCACGAATAGAATAGAGGAGCCCATACATTCAATAACAGCTGTCATAATAAGCATACTAAACATACTAAACATACTAAAACTGGGTAAATCAAATCACAAACACAACGGGAAATAAATACACATATGCATCTAATGCATCTAATGCAATAGAGCAGTTAATGAATAGTTAACAGTAAAAGAAACAGTAAGCAATATGAGAACGTGAGAAACTGTGAAGTAAACATAAGTAATATTGCACGCAAGCAGGCAAGCGAGCATATGTGAACTGGACATAAGCAAATGTCCAACAAAACTTCCAAAACCTAAAACGTCAAACATACATACCTACAGCTGAGCAGCCAAATCGCAGAAGAGGAATATTTAACATTCAACACTAGCGCACAATATAATCACATAAAATTAAACTCAAGATAAACCATAAATTTGAGATGAAATAAACCAAGGATGTGAACCGTAAAGTAAAATAAAGTCGCCAGACAGATAGCAAATAGCAAGCCAGCCATGAGAGAAAAGAAGCAAACATAACATAACATAGAATGCTACTAATTATTATCAGAGGTAAAGGTAAATAAGGTACAGTATAAAATATAGAATATAGGGTATAACCAGAAAGTAAGCCGGGAAGAAAATAAATAGGTGAGCGTAATGTAATACTAATAATTTAAACCATTCATTGAAACTATTAAGTTACTTAAATTTACTTGCAGGAACATTTACGCGACCACAACCTCAACGTGGTTGGCAAGCGAACATGATCGAGTACAATCAATGATCAAATGAAGGCAATAAAAAACAATTAGAAATTATTGCGAGCAAATCATCAATAAAGATAAGTAGCAACATATACCTCATAATGAGAATAATAGGAAAAGACAGAACTGTTAACATCAGAAATTAACCATAGTATTAAATGTAAAATGTAACATAATCCTAGTCTATTTGCAGGAAGCCCGAACGCCAGCCAATGGAAATGGAGGTAGAGTGTAATTAACGGATAACAGGAGAATAGAATACCCATCTGATATAATATGGGGAGCACATGAGACCTAAATCGTCATAAACCATAACGCAGATCAAACAATTCAAATAGTTATAAGTTGAGTAGATTAGATTGTTACTGGATTATAATACCGCTCCGATAAGTATGGTATTAATATTAATACTGATACAGGTAAGTCGATGCAATACAGCGCGTGGTGAAAACTAATCAATAATAAACCCCACATACAACCATATTACTACTAAATCATAATATAAAGGTACAAGAAAACTAAACTACACTACAATAGATCAAAATTACTATGAACATATGTGTATATATAATATGTAACGAAAACATTCCAAATATAATAAATTTAATAAGTATACCGATGTAGATAATTAATTAAACTCCTCATACCACAGTCAGTTTAAATGATGGTGCTAAACCAAGCCAGACACTTCTATAAGAAAGTCATATGAGATCCACGGGCAAGAAATTCAAAGAATTTAAGGAACCATAACGCATATATGTATGTATAGAAAACCATAAAGACATTGTACCATGCAGGACGGACTACTGCAGCGTATGCCTCCCTGAGCACCAGCCGTATTAACCAATACTGAACTAACACTTTCCAAATCAGAATCAAAATCAGAATCAGAATTGTAATTAAGAAAGCGTAATTAATGTACAAAAGATTGCATAAAGTACCGTAAGTATTCAAAATACACAGATTCACAACTGTCACAGCTGCACTAAAATTGAATTAAACATAGTATGCAAAACATTATCCTAAGAGGGGGGGGTACGAAGAGCTACAAAAGAGCAGTGAATAATATTATAGGAACATGGAACGTAAAACCTAACACTCAATTGAAGAAGAAGTCACTGAAACATGTCAAGTGACCAAGAATAAAAATAAGAAAAGAATAAGGATAGTGAATAGTGAACAGCGAACAATAAACCAATAAACCAATAAACCAATGTCGTTACACGTCATTCATATCTAAATTGCTAAAGGATATATGATACATCTTATAGTCTACAATTAATTGACAATGCCTGGGAGCCCAAACAACCCCCGAAAACATTGAAACAATGCATGATACTACAAGAGGAACTAAGGAGCTAAGAACTAAGAAACAAGAAACCAGAATCAGAATCAAACCCACCCTTCAAATATGCAAAGGGATTATAAACGCAATATACGCATATGATATAAACTCATTAATCCATCCAATCCAGATAGACTCTTCTAAATTCCATAATACAAGACCCATTAAACTAAGTCAAATAAATGTAACCGCAAATATAATCGCATATATAATCATTACAGATATAACCACAGCTATAATCACAGCAGGTAAAATAAAGCAGACACATATTAATAATCTGTATCAAGTAATTTAATTCAACGCAATTCGATATGCCATATGTCATTGTTAATTACTCTGTACATTTACTTACTCAATTATAATAATATAATGGAATAGAAAGTTAGGAAGTTATATAATAATAATGCAATACAATACAATTTAATACAGAATACTGGTTAAGTATCGCCTAACATAGCTAACTAATATAGCTGAATAACTGGACACAATCCAAGGTCTAAAATAATAATATTATAATATAACATATAATATATTCAATGCCTAAAATGGTCACAGATTGAACGCAGCCTGAACGCAATTGAACGTAGATTGAACGTAGCTTGGATGTAATATAACATTAATAACATAAATAAAATAATACAATATGATCATGGTATAATACAATACAATAACAATACTATAATACAATATTATAACATAATACAATATAACATAATATAATATAACATAATACAGCATATAATATATAATATATAATAGTAAGTAACATAAATGCACCGAATGCATAAATTGCACAAAACGGAGCTTATGATACCACATTAACAAATACACTGCAATTACACTACAATACAATACTTCCGAGCGTAGCACATTAGTACGCGCAGTGTCACAGCAATCACATCCGCACGAATAAATACAAAATTTAAATGAGAAAATTCAAAATTCAATTCAATTAATTAATTAATTCAGTTCAATTGACACTTATCACTTAACACATCACATCATAGATGACCGATGACCATGTCAACGACAACTAAAATAGGAAACCGGGCGAAGTAAAATAAAGAGCGCGACCATAAACCATAAAGAACATAGATACCTAGTGTTCGAATTCCCTAGTCCATACCATCATGATTATCGACCATCAAATTAACCACCAAATCATCAAATTAATCAACTAATTATACAGAATATATAAACGTTCAAAAGCGAAATGCGGAAATAAAAGCGAAAATACTTCAACAACTTTCAATAAATCACAGCGATGAAAACGAGAAGTAAGGTACCTACGAAAGAAAACGATAGCAAAACGTATCGTAATAAGTTAAGCATGCAATACTGCCCGAGGATAAGCCGTAAAGCTATCCCTAGTCGGTAACCAACCGCAGCACCAGAGATATTACCAACCGCAAATATTCTATCCACCACATAATACTCGGCCGCTCGTTCCGTAACGGTTCCGTAACGGTTATCCAGAAACCAATTATCTGCCGCGCAGCAATTACCTACCGCGCGCCAGTTACCCGGTACACACAGTTATCGACTGCAAAACCATCCATCGTGCAGCCGCGCAATCCTAGGAATTCATACTTACCATCAAACTTATCATCAAAGATAAGTCTGATATACAGTACTTTCCCGAAGGTATAAAGCACACGAACATCAAATCAAGCTTCCAGACAGATCAAGATGGAGGATAAATCAGTTAGTAAAATCAATACTACGGTTATTTATTATACAGTGTGTCCCTCGTAACTGGAAACACTCCAATATTACCTAAACTATTAAATATACAGGAAATTGCTTTGGTGGTCATTGCATGGTAAGATGGAGCAACATCTTGACGTAGACAAATTTTTTTTTGCATTATTATTTTCAAAAATATAATGGCAAAGTTGGATTTTTTAAATGGAACTATATATTTTTCTTTCGATCATTTGATAGTGCTTTTGAAATCGAATCCATTAAGCTTGCATGTGTACACTTGATTTTCATTTGTTTACGAAATATTGCACTAACAAATTTGGAGATTTTTCACGGGAAAAATTCCCTTCAGTGGGAAATATCAGCAGGGGTCCTGTTCGCGCGTAAAGTGCCGCATGTTAAGCAGTACCACTTGAAATGGATACCACGGGCGGCCAGCGGGACGGCAGGCCCAAACCTTAGACGCGAACAGGACCCCTGCTGATATTTCCCACTGAAGTGAATTTTTCCCGTGAAAAATCTCCAAATTTGTTAGTGCAATATCTCGTAAACAAATGAAAATCAAGTGTATACATGCAAGCTTAATGGATTCGATTTCAAAAGCACCATCAAATGATCGAAAGAAAAATATATAGTTCCATTTAAAAAATCAAACTTTGCCATTATATTTTTGAAAATAATAATGCAAAAAAAAATTTGTCTACGTCAAAATGTTGCTCTATCTTATCATGCAATGACCACCAAAGCAATTTCCTGTATCTTTAATAGTTTAGGAAATATTGGAGTGTTTCCAGTTACGTGGGACACACTGTATATCAATATGAATCATACGTTTGTAATAGGGTGGAATGAAATAAATATAAATTACATATAAATTACAAATTACAAACAATAAGGAAAAATAAAATGAAATCAAATGAATCATCCCGAATAAGGTCCACAGATTGCGCAGATTGCAGGACACACTGTATTACTTCATATCGCGCCGCAGAAAACAGATTATACAAAACAACAGAACAACAGAACAACAGAATCAACGGAATCAGGAATCGCCACAGAACGAAGGGCCGAATAAATAAATAGAATAAAACATTTAACTTAGACAAAATCAACCAGTAAAGTCAAACAACGTCAACAACGCATGCAATCAGGAAAGTCCCGTGAGCCCAATAAAAACAACTCTCGGTCAAATAATATTAGTTAGTAAAATAAAATAATAAATCAATGAAACTAGAATAAATCATGGTAACAGGCAACTAGCAGAAATGAAATATGAAGCAGAAATGAATCAATAAATCAAGAAAAATCGAATCAGATCAATGTATAGCTTTAATCAATCAACATCAAAATGAAGGAATGAATGAATAATAAATGAATGAATGTACGTAAACTGAATGCAGGCAAAACAGCTAAGGATATTCACAAATTGGGAACTACAGAAAGTGTGTAACGCGCAACATACGTAACCAACATAACCGACATACATAGCCGACATAATGCAATGTAATGTAATGAAATGTAATATAATGTAAAATAATAAATACAGCAAATGAGTCATATTCCAACTGAATACAACCGTAGGCCTTATTGGCTCAATCCCCCCTACTTTATAAATTATAGATTATACGGTTATAAGTCATAGTGTTCGAAAATGCGTTGATTTCAACCGTCGCCGCACGAACCGCGGTAGCACTCTTCAGCGCGAACGGCAGCCACCTTGGATGCCAGTCAGGCTGACTAATCACCGAGCTTGACGTCACCGGGAAGAAGCCAACGGCTCTTGCTACGACGAAGCCGGTGGTTCGGCCATTACGGTTTTGTATCGTTACGGTAAACACGCGCAGTACTGATTCCAAATATTTCTAGTGCAATTATCGAATTTCGATTCTAAAGAACTCAGCATCGCAACGCGAATTCTGTGCCGACGGCCAACGCGAACTCGCGGTTAATCTAGTTCGTGCAAATCCACGAAATTAGTAGAATTTCGTGGTGACCACGTGTTGAACCAACACGTGGTTTTAATACAGCGCAATCTCAATCGCAAATTCTCCGCGACGCGGGTGAATCTTCACGATCTGCAATCAACATAAATTCGTGCAACGCACAATTTATTGTAAATACTGTACATAGTGTATCTGTGCCTGTAAATATACATTGTTTGTATTGTGCTATCTCAAGTGCATTCATTTTCAATTGCCGTCTCACTGCCGATCCTACATTCCGAACCGGTTCACAATCGCAAGCTCAAGACATCCTTACCATGTCGAACACTTTTGAACACATAGATTGCAAATTGTAAATTGCAAATTGTAAATTGTAAGCGATTGCGTCCATACAAATGCAAAAGGAATAAAAATTTACACCGAAAGATGTATAAGGATAAATCAAAGCACGCCTCGCAAGCATCCAAGTTTCCGCCACGCGCGCAAATCCGGCCGTAAATAAACAGGCTTGTATGCACTCTCGTACAGGGACTTTCCAACAACCAGGCAACTGAGCAGCATGCATCGATTCAGTGAAAAGAAGAGAGATCCATATTGGGGCCTTGCAAGGCAACACAATCGGCCAGCGTCGTCGCTCAAAACGACAATAAACAGCCGTTCAAAACGAACGTCTTACCGATTAGGTAAGGAAGAAGAAACACGGTGGCCCCTTTCTTTGAGGTAACTCTGCACTATTCATAGCTGCATTCACTATTCCCAGCAGTAAATGCCACTTCCAGTGCAGCTGTGCAGAAGAAGAACAAGAAGAAGAAGAAATATCTCGGAATATGTGCGTGAAGCCCCATTCCTTGAGGTAAATCTGCAAATATCTCGGAAACGGTGCGAGCTATGGCAAAATGTTAAGAGACGTTTTTTGTAGGAAATTAAATTTCCTACTATTTATGTTCTATGACATTTTTTTTATCAAATTCGTAGTTTTCGTGATATATCGAGATATTTAAAAGCTCCGAAGCCGCACCAACATTATAAGGATGAAGTAACACTGCGGCCCCTTTCTTTGAGGTAACTCTGCACTATTCTAAGCTGTATTCACTATTCCCAGCTGCAAATGCCACTTCCAGCGCAGCTGTGCAGAAGAAGAACAAAAAGACGAAGAAATATCTCGGAATATGTGCGTGACGCCACTTTCCTTGAGGTAAATCTGCAAATATCTCGAAAACGGTTCGAGCTATGGCAAAATGTTAACAGACGTTTTTTATAGGAAATTAAATTTCCTACTATTTATGTTGTATGACATTTTTGATCAGATTCGTAGTTTTCGTGATATATCGAGATATTTAAAAGTTCCGAAGCCGCACCAACATTATAAGGATGAAGAAACACTGTGGCCCCTTTCTTTGAGGTAACTCTGCACTATTCTAAGCTGTATTCACTATTCCGAGCTGTAAGTGCCACTTCCAGCGCAGCTGTGCAGAAGAAGAACAAGAAGAAGGAGAAATATCTCGGAATATGTGCGTGACGCACCTTTCCTTGAGGTAAATCTGCAAATATCTCGGAAACGGTGCGAGCTATGGCAAAATGTTAAGAAACCTTTTTTATAGAAAATTAAATTTCCCACTATTTATGTTCTATGACATTTTTTGATCGGATGCGTAGTTTTCGAGATATATCGAGATATTTAAAAGTTTCAAAGCCGCGCCAACATTATAAGGAAGAAGAAACACTGTGGTCCCTTTCTATGAGGTAACTCGGCACTATTCTAAGCTGTATTCAGTATTCCCAGCTGTAAATGCCACTTCCAGCGCAGCTGTGCAGAAGAAGAACAAGAACAAGAAGAAACATCTCGGAATATGTGCGTGACGCCCCTTTCCTTGAGATACATCTGCAAATATCTCGGAAACGGTGCGAGCTATGGCAAAATGTTGGGAGACCTTTTTCGTAGGAAATACATTTCCTACTATTTATGTTCTATGACATTTTTTGATCAGATGCGTAGTTTTCGAGATATATCGATATATTTAAAAGTTCCGATGCCGCACCAACATTATAAGGATGGGGAAACACTGTGGCCCCTTTCTTTGAGGTAACGCTGCACTATTCCGAGCTGTAAGTGCCACGTCCAGCGCAGCTGTGCAGAAGAAGAACAGGAAGAAGAAGAAATATCTCGGAATATGTGCGTGACGCCCCATTCCTTGAGATAAATCTGCAAATATCTACGAACCGGTGCGAACTATGGCAAAATGTTACATAAAAATCTTCTTGTTCTTCTTCTGCACAGCTGCGCTGGAAGTTGCATTTGCAGCTCCGAATAGTGAATACAGCTTAGAATAGTGCAGAGTTACCTGAAAGAAAGGGGCCACCGTGTTTCTTCTTCCTTGTAATGTTGGTACGGCTTCGGAACTTTTAAATATCTAGATATATCTCGAAAACTACGCATCTGATCAAAAAATGTCATAGAACATAAATAGTAGGAAATTTAGTTTACTCCAAAAAAGGTCTATAAACATTTTGCCATAGCTCGCACCCTTTCCGAGATATTTGCCGATTTACCTCAAGGAAAGGGGCGTCACGCACATATTCCGAGATATTTCTTCTTCTTGTTGTTCTTCTTCTGCACAGCTGCGCTGGAAGTGGCATTTACAGCTGGGAATAGTGAATACAGCTTAGAATAGTGCAGAGTTACCTCAAAGAAAGGGGCCATAGTGTCTCTTCTTCCTTGTAATGTTGGTATGGCTTCGGAACTTTTAAATATCTAGATATATCTCGAAAACTACGCATCTGATCAAAAAATGTCATAGAAAATAAATAGTAGGAAATTTAGTTTACTCCAAAAAAGGTCTATAAACATTTTGCCATAGCTCGCACCCTTTCCGAGATATTTGCTGATTTACCTCAAGGAAAGGGGCGTCACGCACATATTCCGAGATATTTCTTCTTCTTGTTGTTCTTCTTCTGCACAGCTGCGCTGGAAGTGGCATTTACAGCTGGGAATAGTGAATACAGCTTAGAATAGTGCAGAGTTACCTCAAAGAAAGGGGCCATAGTGTCTCTTCATCCTTATAATGTTGGCGCGGCTTCGGAACTTTTAAATATCTCGATATATCTCGAAAACTACGCATCTGATCAAAAAATGTCATACGACATAGATAGTAGGAAATTTAATTTCCTACCAAAAAGTTCTGTTAACCTTCTGCCATAGCTCGCAACGTTTCCGTGATATTTGCAGATTTACCTCAAGGAAAGGGGCGTCACGCACATACAGTATAGACTCGTTGTAAGCAAAACGCTAGGGACCGGACTTTTGCTTATATCGTGTAGTTCCACCATTGTTTGATATTTTCCGACTGCTTCGAACGTAGAAAAGGACAGCGAGTGAAAAAGAGGACGGAGCGAAAACAAACCGTTCTATATCAGTGAGGCAACACTAATGCTACAACGTAACTTTGTTATTCTTCATTTTTTTTGTATCAAACTTTCTCCATGAAATTTCTGCCATTTCTCTAATTAAAATGATATCAAACACGATATAATTCGGACCATATTTACAGTGTAAACTAGTTACAACTTAACGCACGGGACCGGACTTTTGCCTATAACATGTACTTCCACTAGTGTTTGATGTTAGCCGACTGCTTCGAACGTAGAAAAGGACCTTGAGTGAAAAGGGGGACGGAGCGAAAACAAACTGTTCTATGTCGATGAGGCAACTGAATTTTGTTATTTTTCATTTTTTTCTTATAAAACTTTTTCCATGATATTTCTGACATTTTTCTCATTAAAATGATACCAAACACGATATAATTCGGTCCATATTTACTTGGTGAAACTGATAGTTTCATTTTGTTAATAAGACTACCAATAAAATGAAACCATCATTTTATAATGAAATGCAAATATTTATATAATCTAATAAAAACTGGTTATTGTGATACTGTAGCTGATTGAACAGATCCTTGAGATAAAACTTTTTTCTAATTTAATAGAAATGATAATAATACATAATAAGTTGTTTCAAGTAAATATGGTCCGAATTATATCGTGTTTGGTTTCATTTCAATGAAAAAAATGTCAGAAATATGATGGAAAATGTTTTATAAAAAAAAAAATGAAAAATAACAAAGTTAAGTTGTCTCACCGACATAGAGCGGTTTGTTTTCGCTCCGTCCTCTTTTTCACTAAAGGTCCTTTTCTACGTTCGAAGCAGTCGGCTAACATCAAACAATAGTGAAACTACACGTTATACGCAAAAGTCCGATCTCGAACGTTTTGCTTATAACGAGTCTACACGGTAAATATGGTTCGAATTATATCGTGTTTGGTATAATTGCAATTAGAAAAATCTCAGAAATATCATGGAAAATGTTTTATAAAAAAAAATGAAAAATAACAAAGTTAGGTACTTGCATTAGTGTTGCCTCACCGATATCTGATCCCAGATCATGTTACGGTACTCGGCGAGCGAGCTTCGTAGCGTCTCGAGGGGTATACTCCCCAGTGGCGGGGATAGTTTCTTTGCAATTAACGTACAGATCTTTTTAGCTTATAACGAGTCTATACTGTATTCCGAGATATTCCTCCTTCTTCTTGTTCTTCTTCTGCACAGCTGCGCTGGAAGTGGCATTTACAGCTCGGAATAGTGAATACAGCTTTGAATAGTGCAGAGTTTCCTCAAAGAAAGGGGCCACAGTGTTTGTGACGACAGCCGCAGATCGGCGTCGCGCATCGCCGGCCCCCACCGCGGCGGCATCCCCATTCCCGTGCGATTAAACTATAAGTAGGACCGATCGATGCGATGATCGATGAGTTGCCTCGGGGCTTCTGCCCCGAGGGGACCTCCTAGGAGGTCCAGACCAAAGCACCAGAGCTCTCGACGCCATGGATGTCCTGGCGAAGAGATCTCTGGCCAACGGGCCGTAGCATTGCACTACGCTACGACCTGGCAGCTCCTGTAGGTTCAGCGGCCGTAGGCGCCTAGCCTCGTCAGACCCGTGGTTGACCCGGGGTGACTAAGCTAGTGCGCGTTCATAATCTCTGCTGGTGCTTCCGCTGGGATTCCGAACGCTAGCCTACACGGCACCGTATTCTGCCTTTGGCAGCCGATTCAGTCCAGCTTCGCGGCGCTAGCCAGGCTGGCCAGGATTGGTCGTCGTCTCGTTCGCTGCTCAGTTCTACCTCGGCGTACGAGAAGACGAGCCGCGTGAGGCAAACAGGCAACAACTCCACCGCAGCGCGAAACACCGCCGCGCGATTGAATAAAATACCGTCGGCCCAATCGGGTCTTTCCTCTTCCTGACTTCCTCGGCACTCGATAGTGCCTCGGCGCCTTCGCTAGATTGTTCGCGTTCGCGCTCCGCTTGAGCCCGCGCTACGGTGTACACCAGCGTGCGTCCGCACTCATTTAGCTTGTAAGGCGGTAGCGACCGCAGTAGTTTGTAAGAGCGTTAGGCATAAGTTCTGCGTAATTTCTGTGACGGATCGGGTTCCGACCGTAGTACGTAAGACCTGTACCCTAGTCTTAAGTAATATGGCTCCACGCGTCTAATCACCAGACGATATTTTGATTGTAGTATCCAAGGCCGGAGACCACCGCTCGGCTTCCAGCGCGGCGAGTCTAGGACCGCCGCCCTGTATCCACGTAGTCCACCAGTAGCTTCAGTATTCTTTGAATAAATTTATATTTTTCTAACATATCACAGCCTCATTATTTACCGACCTGTTCCCTTGCGAACCCTGGCACGGGAAAACCGACCGCGGTGCGCAACGCCGTGCGCACCGGACCGACCGACCCCGTTACATGGCGCCCGAACAGTTCGGAATCAGGACGGTGGAGCCACTAGAATTAAGACTTAGTATATATGGATCGAGCAAACGGATATCAGAACAGAAGCTACCGAGCAATCGAAGCGAACACACAGCGAAGCAACGAGAATCCAGAACGAGTATCCAGAACGAGAATCCAGACCGAGAATCCAGAACGAGAACACCAGCCGAAACGAATCCAGCTAGAAGACCGAGCTGGAAAAGACCAGACCAGAGGGATATACCACGGACGGCCTACTTTCCCGAATTTGCTGACTAATTCGACAAGGCAACTGCAAACAGTCAATTCAGTCAGATCCAGTGGCTGTTAACAGTTGGCCGAATCGATTCCGAGGAAGCAAACCGACATGGCAGGCGTCGCCTGGGTGTATCGCCTAAAGAAGGACCAGGTAGTCAGCGAGCTACGCAGACTACAGCAGCCAACCCTGGGAACGTGGGTCTAGCTCCGGACGCGTCTGGCAGACTACGTCCGAGAACACCAGGACGAGTTTCCAGACAAACCGGACGATGAGCCGGGATATAAGGAAGAAGTCGACCGTACCCGAGACTATGAAGAATTCCACGCGGAGATGGCCCGTGAGTGGCTCCGAACACACCCCGGAAGCCGTCAAACCGCGGCCACATTAACACCGAACCGCGGGGAAAACACGAACGCCGAGATGACGGCGTCTCCAGCAGGGCCATCCTCTCCACCAGAACCAGCCGCCAGACACCACGAAGACCGGTCAAAAACGATGGAGATAATGAGAAAATGGAACTGCCAGTTTGACGGACGAGACCCGTACGCGTTCCTGGAGTAGCTGGAAGAACTACAAGCTGCGTACGGCCTTACCGACCACCAGATGCATACCGGCTTCACCCAATTGTTGCGAGGGCAAGCTCAAATATGGTACAGGAATACAGCTAACAACGTTTGTTCGTGGCCGGAACTCCAGGAACAGCTACGAAAATTCTTTGTACCAGCCGGAGAAACGAGGCGATTGGACCAGCAAATCGCTGCCCGCAAACAAGGTCCAGACGAACCGATAAGGACCTTCATTAACGAAATAACGACGTTAATGCGCCGCAGAGGAGAGTACACCGAGGAGGAACTCCTCGATGCCATCTTCTTTAATCTAAAGCCAGAATTGCAGCTCTACATCAACCGATTTGAGCTCAAGGACATCAGTTACCTGATAACCCGAGCAGAAAATGTGGCCGAGCTCATCGCCACACAACGAGCCAACACACCAAAGGCCGAAGAGAGACGCGCTGCAAGATCAAGCGAACCAGCCGCGGGAGCTTCCAACCAACCCCGCGGCAGCAAAATTGCGGCCAATTATAGTCGAGAAACGCACTGCTGGCGTTGTGGGCAATCAGGGCACGACCGATTCAAATGCCCGAACTCGGCTGTCCGATTCTGCTCCTACTGCGGCAAAGTAGGCGAAATGACGCGAACCTGCCTATGTCCGAGGCAGGGAAACGCCAGAGGGGCCGGAAAACCCCGGCCCCAGTAAACCGGCTGACCAGCCCAGAAGAACCCGACCAGCGTGATAACATCACACGCCGAAAGAAGAAAAAGAAGAAGAAACCGGAAGGAAAGAAGAGGACCAGAACACCATCGACTGCAAGATCACTGAGGATCAACGGCCAACGGCCGTTGCAAACCACCGGATAATTGTCACCGTCCGAGTAGGCAAAAATAACGTAGAAGCTTTACTCGACACAGGGGCCGCCGCGTCGTACATTAGCGACGAGACGGCCGAGGCTTGCATACAGGCCGGATGGGAGAAAGAAGACTACCAGTTATCCTCCTCCTTAGCCAATGGTCAGGAGATGAAAATCTATGCCAGCTATAGGGGGCAGGGACTTTACAATGGCATGCGTAGAAAACATCAATTTTACGTTATGCCAAATTTAGCCAATCCTATGCTAATCGGCATGGACCTATTACACAGGCTGGGCCTGCAAGTATGGCTAGGGGAACAACGCGTGGACAGGACAGACCACCAGAACCAGCCGACAAGTCTACCTGTCCAGCGCACGTTAAAAGCGCCAATTGGCCCAGCACAGCTCACTCCAGCCGACCAGGAGCAGCTAGACCAATTCCTGGGGCGCGAAAAAAGAGCGTTCGAGGGGATACGAGGGCTCATCCCGTTAATCGAGCACGAGATCCGGCTCGAGGAAACAACACCGATAAAGCAACGGTACCGACCACGCAACCCGGCCATGCAGAAACTGATCGACGAGGAAGTCGAAAAGATGCTTGAAGACGGAGTAATTCAACCATCCAGCAGCCCATGGAGTTCACCCATCGTCATGGTGAAGAAAAAAGACAGGAAATATCGTTTCTGCGTGGACTTCCGGAAACTGAACCAGGTCACGCGTAAAGACGCGTATCCACTGCCGCACTTCAACGCGACACTGGATAAATTACGTGGTGCAAGATACCTCTCCACGATCGACCTGAAAAACGGTTATTGGCAAGTTCCGTTGTCACCAGAAAACCGGCCGCTAACCGCATTCACCGTACCAGGGCGACGACTGATGGAATTCGTCGTCATGCCATTCGGACTTCACTCGGCACCGTCAACGTTCCAGAGACTCCTGAACCGAGTAATTCCACCAGAACTGGCGCCGCACACCTTTGCTTACTTAGACGACATCGTCGTAGTCACTTCCACGTTCGAGGAACACCTACGGGTCCTGACTGAGGTTTTCCGGCGACTTCGGGCGGCGAAACTACGCCCGAATTGGGAAAAGTGCCACATTGCACGAAACAGTCTAAAATATCTTGGACACATCGTGGACAACGAAGGCCTGCGAACCGACCCAGAAAAAGTATCCGCCGTTGCTGAACTACCGCCGCCAGCAAATATCAAAGACCTGAGGTGATTTCTAGGCCTCCTATCCTGGTACAGACGTTTTGTACCGGAAGTCTCAAAAGAGGCGGCCTCGCGGACGTCCCTCCTCCGCAAAGACGTGCGTTGGTCATGGGGCGAGAAACAACAGCGAGCATTCGACGAGCTAAAGAAACGACTCGTCGACTCACCAGTCCTGGCGATGCCGGACTGGAACAAAACGTTCGTACTCCAGACAGACGCGAGCACGGAAGGTCTGGGAGCCCTGCTCACGCAAGAAGACGACCAGGGCGAACGGGTCATCGCCTACGCCAGCCGGACACTGAACAATGCCGAGAAAAATTACTCGGCCACCGAACTCGAGTGCTTGGCAGTAAAATGGAGCATCTGGAAGATGCGCCATTACCTAGAGGGATACTATTTCATCGTGGTCACCGACCACCAATCTCTCAAATAGCTGGAGAAAATTGACAGCCTTTCAGTTCGACTCGCTCGATGGGCGTTGGAACTCGGCCAATGGGACTTCGAAATCCGCTACCGACGAGGTCCAGAAAACACAGTCGCCGATGCGCTTTCACGGCAGCCACAACCGGTTTGCGGCGTGCAACCACCAACGCAAGGCAATTGGTACAACAAAAAGTACCAGGAGGTTGAAGAGCACCCTGACGACAACCCGGAATACAGGATCGAGAAGGGAAACCTCTACAGGAACATCCTACACACGCTGGACTTCAACGAGATCGAACCGGACCAACAGTGGAAGATCTGCGTACCAGAAGACCAGAAAACCAAAGTCCTGAAAGAAGCGCACGACATTCCGACCGCCGGACACCTAGGCGTGGCCAAAACGCTAGCACGCCTGGCTCACGCATATTACTGGCCAGGAATGCTACGCGAAGCCACCAAATATGTCAGGGATTGTACAAAATGCCAGGAGTACAAAGTAAGCCAGCAAGCTACACCGTGAAACATGTACGCGACAAACGTACAACAGCCGTGGGAAATGGTCTCAGCAGACCTTGTCGGACCTCTCCCGAGGTCGAAAACCGGAAACACAACACTACTGGTCATCCAGGATAGATTTACGAAGTGGATCGAACTTCGACCGCTTCGACGAGCGACAGGACCAGCCGTCACTAAAGCGCTAAAAGAACTCGTCATCCTATGCCATGGAACATCTCGTGTCGTGACGACCGACAACGGAAGACCATTCGTCGAAAAAGAGTTCGAAAAAACTCTTACCGACAGCGGAATCGTCCACCGGCGCACACCACCATACGCGCCGCAATGTAACCCTGTCGAACGAGCTAACAGGGTTATAAAAACAATGATTAGCCAGGACCTAGGAAAAACGCAAAAAGCGTGCGACGAACATCTACCAGAAATCGCTTTTGCGTATAACACAGCACGACACGATTCCACCGGATACTCACCGGCGTATCTCAACACCGGAAGGGAATTGACACCGCCAGGAAGCTTCCAGCAGGAAAACTAGCGGAAGACGACAACACCATGGCCAGCACGGCTTAAAAACCTGCAAGATGCCCAATACCTCGCCAGAGTACGACTCGCGCAAGAGTTCCAACGCCAGCAACGCCACTACTACCAGCGTAGGCGGAACTGGCAACCGAAAATCGGCGAGCACGTATGGAAGCGCTCGCACATCCTATCGAGCAAAGCCAACGAGAGAAACGCTAAACTCTCGAAACGTTACACCGGACCTTTTAAGGTCCATAAGAGAGTTTCACCGGTGATCTTCGATCTAAGAGATCACCAAGGAAAACGCATAGACCACGTCCACGTGAGAGATCTCAAACCGGTGACCGGTACGAGAGATACAAAGATGCGCAGAACCAACGCGCAGCCAAGCGACAGCGGCACGCCACCGGGCAACGTCAGCGCGCAGAGGCGCGACGTCACCAACCCCCTCTCTGCCGGACACGGCCCGGCGGCTATAAAAGGCCAGCAGCAGCAGCGTCCGGCACAGATTCGAGATGGCTGCACAGCAGAGAGAAGAAGAAATAGCAGTAGCCATACGCAGACTTTCCCTCCGAGAACGGGCACGAGACGAGCCGTTGACCCTAACACCACAGGAGTGGAAGAGATTCATACGAATGTCGGTTCTACGAGGAGGCAGGTGCGGGTACCAACCGCCACGAACCCGGGAGGCAAGCAGGGCCCCGGAGAGGAAGGCCACCCGACCAAGTCGGGTGCAGACTCCGGTCAGGAGGCCACCACTGGCCGAACTGACGCCAGCCAAGCGGACGCCGGGACCGCTGGCACCAGATGACCGGGCACCAAGATCACCGGCCAAGAGGGCCGCGGCGGCAGCATCCCACGCGGTCGAGCAGGGCATGGGCAATCCGGCACCAGCACTCCGGGAAGCAGCCAGGATGACGGCAGAAGCGGTCGTCAACGCGGCTGTAGCAAATTACTGCTGGCCGCCATCCCCCACACCGATACAAGCACCGACGCTGCTGCCAGCCTGTACCGTGGATCCGAAGGATCCTACGAACACCACTCCCTACACACTGGCGGACGGAACCACCGTCAGACTATACAAGGGTGTCAGACGTCATCGGTTCACCAGAAGCGGCCGCCGATGGACCATCAACACTGACCACCGGGGCAACGTAGTCCGGTGCGTCTATACTGAGGTGATTATCCTGGTTTTCTTCACCCGTGCCGAATACGCCTGGTCTTCCCGGAGGAGGAGGGGGGTGCGACGACAGCAGCAGATCGGCGTCGCGCATCGCGGGCCCCCACCGCGGCGGCTTCCCCACTCCCGTGCAATTAGACTATAAGTAGGACCGATCGATGCGATGATCGATGAGTTGCCTCGGGGCTTCGGCCCCGAGGGGACCTCCTAGGGGGTCCGGACCGGAGCACCGGATCTCTCGACGCCATGGGTTTCCTGGCGAAGAGATCTCTGGCCAGCGGGCCGTAGCATTGCACTACGCTACGACCTGGCAGCTCCTGTAGGTCCAGCGGCCGTAGGCGCCTAGCCTCGTCAGACCCGTGGTTGATCCGGGGTGACCAAGCTAGTGCGCGTTCATAATCTCTGCTGGTGCTTTCGCGGGGATTCCGAACGCTAGCCTACACGGCACCGTATTCTGCATTTGGCAGCCGATTCTGTCCAGCTTCGCCGCGCTACCCAGGCTGGCCAGGATTGGTCGTCGTCTCGTTCGCTGCTCGGTTCTACCTCGACGTACGAGAAGACGAGCCGCGTGAGGCAAACAGGCAACAACTCCACCGCAGCGCGAAACACCGCAGCGCGAAACACCGCAGCGCGATTGAATAAAATGCCGTCGGCCCAATCGGGTCATTCCTCTTCCTGACTTCCTCGGCACTCGATGGTGCCTCGGCGCCTTCGCTAGATTGTTCGCGTTTGCGCTCCGCTGGCGCCCGCGCTCCGCGTACACCAACGTGCGTCCGTACTCATTTAGCTTGTAAGGCGGTAGCGACCGTAGTAGTTTGTAAGAGCGTTAGGCATAAGTTCCGCGTAATTTCTGTGACGTACCGGATTCCGACCGTAGTACGTAAGACCTGTACCCTAGTCTTAAGTAATATGGCTCCACGCGTCTAATCACCAGACGATATTTTGATTGTAGTATCCGAGGCCGGAGACCACCGCCCGGCTTCCAGCGCGGCGAGGCTAGGACCGCCGCCCTGTATCCACGTAGTCCACCAGTAGCTTCAGTATTCTTTGAATAAATTTATATTTTTCTAACATATCACAGCCTCATTATTTACCGACCTGTTCCCTTGCGAACCCTGGCACGGGGAACCCGACCGCGGTGCGCACCACCGTGCGCACCGAACCGCCCGACCCCGTTACATGTTTCTTCATCCTTATAATGTTGGTGCGGCTTCGGAGCTTTTAAATATCTCGATATATCTCAAAAACTACGCATCCGATCAAAAAACGTCATGGAACATAAATAGTAGGAAATTTAATTTCCTACAAAAAAGGTCTCTTAACATTTTGCCATACCTCTCACCGTTTCCGAGATATTTGCAGATTTACCTCAAGGAAAGGGGCGTCACGCACATATTCCGAGATATTTCTCCTTCTTCTTGTTCTTCTTCTGCACAGCTGCGCTGGAAGTGGCGTTTACAGAGGGGAATAGTGAATACAGCTTAGAATAGTGCAGAGTTACCTCAAAGAAAGGCGCCACAGTGTTTCTTCCTCCTTATAATTTTGGTACGGCTTCGGAACTTTTAAATATCTCGATATATCTCGAAAGCTACGCATCTGATCAAAAAATGACATAGAACATAAATAGTAGGAAATTTAATTTCCTACAAAAAACGGTTGTTAACATTTTGCCATAGCTTGGAGTCAGTACTGCACGTGTTTACCGTAACGATACAAAACCGTAATGGCCGAACCACCGGCTTCGTCGTAGCAAGAGTCGTTGGCTTCTTCCCGGTGACGTCGAGCTCGGTAATTGGTCAGCCTGACCGGCATCCAAGGTGGCTACCGGTCGCGCTGAACAGTGCTGCCGCGGTTCGTGCGGCGACGGTTGAAATCAACGCATTTTCGAACACTATGACTTATAACCGTATAATCTATAATTTATAAAGTAGGGGGGATTGAGCCAATAAGTCCTACGGTTATATTTAGTTGGAATATAACTCATTTGCTGTATTTATTATTTTACATTATATTACATTTCATTACATTACATTGCATTATGTCGGCTATGTATGTCGGTTATGTTGGTTACGTATGTTGCGCGTTACACACTTTCTGTTGTTCCCAATTTGTGAATATCCTTAGCTGTTTTACCTGCATTCAGTTTACGTACATTCATTCATTTATTATTCATTCATTCCTTCATTTTGATGTTGATTGATTAAAGCTATACATTGATCTGATTCGATTTTTCTTGATATATTGATTCATTTCTGCTTCATATTTCATTTCTGCTAGTTGCCTGTTACCATGATTTATTCTAGTTTCATTGATTTATTATTTTATTTTACTAACTAATATTATTTGACCGAGAGTTGTTTTTATTGGGCGCACGGGACTTTCCTGATCGCATGCGTTGTTGACGTTGTTTGACTTTACTGGTTGATTTGGTCTAAGTTAAATGTTTTATTCTATTTATTTATTCGGCCCTTCGTTCTGTGGCGATTCCTGATTCCGTTGATTCTGTTGTTTTGTATAATCTGTTTTCTGCGGCGCGATATGTAGTAATACAGTGTGTCCTGCATTCTGCGCAATCTGTGGATCTTATTCGGGTTGATTCATCTGATTTCATTTTATTGTTCCTTATTGTTTGTAATTTGTAATTTATATGTCATTTATATTTATTTCATTCCACCCTATTACGAACGTATGATTCATATTTATATATAATAAATAACCGTAGTATTGATTTTACTAACGGATTTATCCTCCATCTTGATCTGTCTGGAAGCTTGATTTGATGTTCGTGTGCTTTATACCTTCGTGAAAGTACTGTATATCAGACTTATCTTTGATGATAAGTTTGATGGTAAGTATGAATTCCTAGGATTGCGCGGCTGCACGATGGATGGTTTTGCAGTCGATAACTGTGTGTACCGGGTAACTGGCGCGCGGTAGGTAATTGCTGCGCGGCAGATAATCAGTCTGTGGATAACCGTTACGGAACCGTTGCGGAGTGAGCGGCCGAGTATTATGTGGTGGATAGAATATTTGCGGTTGGTAATATCTCTGGTGCTGCGGTTGGTTACCGACTAGGGATAGCTTTACGGCTTATCTTCGGGCAGTATTGCATGCTTTACTTATTACGATGCGTTTTGCTATGGTTATCTTTCGTAGGTACCTTACTTCTGGTTTTCATCGCTGTGATTTACTGACAGTTGTTGAAGTATTTTCGCTTTTATTTCCGCTTTTCGCTTTTGAACGTTTATACATTCTGTATAATTAGTTGATTAATTTGATTATTTGGTGGTTAATTTGATGGTCGATAATCATTATGGTATGGACTAGGGAATTCGAACACTAGGTATCTATGTTCTTTATGGTTTATGGTCGCGCTCTTTATTTTACTTCGCCCGGTTTCCTATCTTAGTTGACGTTGACATGGTCATCGGTCATCTATGATGTGATGTGATACGAAGTGTTAAGTGATAAGCGTCAATTCAACTGAATTAATTAATTAATTGAATTGAATTTATTGAAATTATTGAATTTTGAATTTTCTAATTTAAATTTTGTATTTATTCGTGCGGATGTGATTGCTGTGACAGTGCGCGTACTAATGTGCTACGCTCGAAAGTACTGTATTGTAATTGCAGTGTATTTGTTAATGTGGTATCATAAGCTCCGTTTTGTGCAATTTATGCATTCGGTGCATTTATGTTACTTACTATTATATATTATATATTATATGCTGTATTATGTTGTATTGTATTATGTTATAATATTGTATTATAGTATTGTTATTGTATTGTATTATACCATGATCATATTGCATTATTTTATTTATGTTATTAATGTTATATTACATCCAAGCTACGTTCAATCTACGTTCAATTGCGTTCAGGCTGCGTTCAATCTGTGACCATTTTAGGCATTGAATATGTTATATGTTATATTATAATATTATTATTTTAGACCTTGGATTGTGTCCAGTTATTCAGCTATATTAGTTAGCTATGTTAGGCGATACTTAACCAGTATTCTGTATTAAATTGTATTGTATCGCATTATTATTATATAACTTCCTAACTTTCTATTCCATTATATTATTATAATTGAGTAAGTAAATGTACAGAGTAATTAACAATGGCATATGGCATATCGAATTGCATTGAATTAAATTACTTGATACAGATTATTAATATGTGTCTGCTTTATTTTACCTGCTGTGATTATAGCTGTGGTTATATCTGTGATGATTATACATGCGATTATATTTGCGGTTGTATTTATTTGACTTAGTTTAATGGGTCTTATATTATTGAATTTAGAAGAGTCTATCTGGATTGGATGGATTAATGAGTTTATATCATATGCGTATATTGCGTTTATAATCCCTTTGCATATTTTAAGGGTGGGTTTGATGCTGATTCTGGTTCCTTGTTTCTTAGTTCTTAGCTCCTTAGTTCCTCTTGTAGTATCATGCATTGTTTCTAAGCTTTCGGGGGTTGTTTAGGCTCCCAGGCATTGTCAATTAATTGTAGACTATAAGATGTATCATATATCCTTTAGCAATTTAGATATGACTGACGTGTAACAACATTGGTTTATTGGTTTATTGGTTCATTGTTCGCCGTTCACTATTCACTATCCTTATTCTTTTCTTATTTTTATTCTTGGTCACTTGACATGTTTCAGTGACTTCTTCTTCAATTGAGTGTTACGGTTTACGTTCCATGTTCCTATAATATTATTCACTGCTCTTTTGTAGCTCTTCGTACCCCCCCTCAGGATAATGTTTTGCATACTATGTTTAATTCAATTCTAGTGCAGCTGTGACAGTTGTGAATCTGTGTATTTTGAATACTTACGGTACTTCATGCAATCTTTTGTACATTAATTACCCCTTCTTAATTACAATTCTGATTCTGATTTTGATTCTGATTTGGAAAGTGTTAGTTCAGTATTGGTTAATACGGCTGGTGCTCAGGGAGGCATACGCTGCAGTAGTCCGTCCTGCATGATACAATGTCTTTATGGTTTTCTATACATACATATATGCGTAATGGTTCCTTAAATTCTTAAAATTTCTTGACCTTGGATCTCATATGACTTTCTTATAGAAGTGTCTGGCTTGGTTTAGCACCTATATGCCTTTTCTATTAATTGGTATTAAATGGGGTTTAATGGAACTGCATCATTTAAACTGACTATGGAATGAGGAGTTTAATTAGTTATCTACATCGGTATACTTATTAAATTGATTATATTTGGAGTGTTTTCGTTACATATTATATATACACATATGTTCATAGTAATTTTGATCTATTGTAGTGTAGTTTAGTTTTCTAGTACCTTTATATTATAATTTAGTAGTAATATGGTTGTATGTGGGGTTTATTATTGATTAGTTTTCACCACGCGCTGTATTGCATCGACGTACCTGCATCTGTATTAATATTAATACCATACTTATCGGAGCGGTATTATAATCCAGTAACAATCTAATCTACTCAATTTATAACTATTTGAATTGTTTGATCTGCCTTATGGTTTATGCCGATTTAGGTCTCATGTGCTCCCCATATTATATCAGATGGGTATTCTCTTCTACTGTTATCCGTTAATTACTCTCTACCCCCACTTCCATTGGCTGGCGTTAGCGCTTCCTGCAAATAGACTAGGATTATGTTACATTTTACATTTAATACTATGGTTAATTTCTGATGTTAACAGTTCTGTCTTTTCCTATTATTCTCATTATGAGGTATATGTTGCTACTTATCTTTATTGATGATTTGCTCGCAATAATTTCTAATTGTTTTTTATTGCCTTCATTTGATCATTGATTGTACTCGATCATGTTCGCTTGCCAACCACGTTGAGGTTGTGGTCGCGTGAATGTTCCTGCAAGTAAATTTAAGTAACTTAATAGTTTCAATGAATGGTTTCAATTATTAGTATTACATTACGCTCACCTATTTATTTTCTTCCCAGCTTACTTTCTGGTTATACCCTATATTCTATATTTTATACTGTACCTTATTTACCTTTACCTCTGATAATAATTAGTAGCATTCTATGTCATGTTATGTTTGCTTCTCTTCTTGTTTGCGAGTTCACGAGGTCTGCGAGGTCTGAAAGAATGAGACACGCCTTTTAACGAGCACACTTATATTTAATGATCACAAAAAAACATATGAAATAATGATGAATTATATACAAGTGTATGTACAGTTATTCGCGTGGTCAATTACAAATAGAATGCGTGGGCGAAGCGCGGACACTAAACTGAGTGAACACCGTTCGTTGCGTGGGCAAAGCGCGGTCGAAAACTTGTTAATTTAACAATCACACTAGACTTGATCTAAGCGTAAGCGTGGACACGTGTGTATGCTCAGAGCGTTCGATCAAGAAGAAGGAAATCGATCATGGCGTCGATCGTGCCGGTTCCGGCGTAGAGAGGGGACCGCGTGGACAAAGTGGGCCCGAGAGGTGCTGCCGCTATCGGTAACGACGCACCAACGAACTATTTTCGCTGCCAACTTCGTCACGCTGCGTGTACGTGGGGAATTTCGCCAACATTTCCCCCCGGCCATCAGCGACTGGTCGATGATGTGATCTGCGTGTCCGAGTTGTCCTGAGAAGGCTGATGTAGAATGGCCAGCTTGGCGATGGGCCGCGTGAGCGTCGTGGTGGCCGTCTTGAGCTCGACGACTCTGGTCAATCCGTCCTTGCCTGGTAGGAGTTTGAGAACTCGAGCCATGGGCCATTTTCCTGGGGGCAAGCGTTCATCAGTAATAAGAACAAGAGTGCCTACCTTGATCTCATTTGACGGGTGATGCCACTTCGAGACTGCTTGGAGTCGTTGAAGATACTGCGTGGACCAGAGCCTCCAAAAATGCTGGAGACGCTGCTGCAGAAATTGCCACCTTGACAATCGGTTGACTGAGACGTCGAGAAGCGTGGGCTCTGGCACTGCGTTGAGCGGCGATCCGATCAGGAAATGTCCTGGCGAGAGGGCTGAGAGGTCGTCTGGATCATCGCTGAGTGGTTCCAACGGTCTTGAATTGAGGATGGCTTCGATCTGCGCGAGCAATGTTATTGATTCCTCGAACGTCAGCAAAGCATCTCCAATCGTCCTCTTCAGATGGAATTTGAGAGACTTAACCACCGCCTCCCATTTTCCACCCATGTGTGGAGCGGCAGGAGGGTTGAAGTGCCACTGTGTACCATCCTTGGCGAGTAGAGCTGCGAGGTCTTGATTTTCGCGTGTGCTGTCCTTGAACTGTTTCTGCAACTGCGCGTCTGCTCCTTGGAAGTTGGTGCCGCAATCTGAGTAGAGAGAGGCTGCAGTTCCTCTCCTTGCTGCGAATCTGCGATAGGCTGCGATGAACGCGTCGGCTGAGTAGTCGGTGACAACTTCCAAATGAACAGCTGATGTTGCGAAGCAGACGAATACACAAATCCACCCTTTCTGCGTCTTGGCTCCTCTGCCTTTCCAAGTCTTCAGCGTGAGCGGTCCTGCGTAGTCCACCCCTGTGTGGGTGAACGGGCGTGATGGAGTGACCCGACAAAGAGGTAGTTGGCCCATCAGTTGATGGGCACGGATCCCCCTCTGCCGAGCACACTTCACACACCTCAGGATATGCGTTTTCACTGGAGCTCGTCCACCGAGAATCCAGTAGCGTTGTCTGAGAAAGGCGAGGGTGGACTGAGTACCTCCATGCATGGTCTGACGATGTGCGTGGTCGATGAGCAGTGCAGAGAGTCGTGAATCACGAGGCAGAATAACAGGATGCTTGCCATCGTGAGAGAGTTCTGAATGTTGGAGGCGTCCGCCTACCCTGGCGATTCCCTGATGGTCGAGGTAAGCGGTGAGCCTCGTGAATGGATGAGTGGTTGGAAGAGTTGTTCCCTTGGCGAATGCAGCGAGTTCGTCTTTGAAAAATGCGGATTGCGTGGCCTGAATCCAGTAGAGTCTGGCCCTTTCCATATCAGCTGCCGAGATAGAATGCGTGGGCGAAGCGTCCTTTCGTTTGAACAGCTTGTCCACGAATTTGAGGCAAAGAGCGGTGATTCTGAGTAGTCTGTGAAAGGAAGAATATTTATAGATCAGTTCCCATGAATATTCTTTTACTGCGTTTGCCGTGTGGAGTGCAACGACAGCACGAGCTTCTGGGGCGCCCAACTCGTCTGCGTCAACACTGGTCTGCTTGGGCCATGAGTTCTGTGGTTGCGCGATCCACGGTGGTCCCGTCCACCAAAGCGTGTGCTGTTGAAGCTGTTCTGTCGTCATGCCTCTTGACGCGCAGTCAGCTGGATTCGATGATCCTGGTACATGCCTCCAGTGAAAGTTCTGCGTGATCTCCTGGATCTGGATTACCCTGTTGCGAACGTAATCCTTCCATTTGGAGGGGTGCGTTTTGATCCATGCCAGCGTAACTTCTGAGTCCGTCCACAAAAATGTTTGAGAGACGGTCATGTTCAAAGTAGCGTGAACATGCCGTATCAGTTTAGAGAGTAGCAGCGCTGCTGTGAGCTCCAACCTCGGGATGGTTAGACGTTTGAGTGGTGTCACTCGCGTTTTCGAGCAGACGAGAGAAACTTGGGTACCCGTGAACGGTGCGTGTACGACGAGATAGACGACGGCTGCCATCGCGAGGACTGATGCATCAGCGAAGCCATGAAGTTCAACTGTAGACGTGGTCGTGGTGTTGAACCATCGAGGGATGGAAAGCTTGGCCAAGCTGGTTAAATCTTCCCTGATGCATAACCATCGTTGAGTGATGTGAAGCGGCAGAATGTCGTCCCAACTGAGTTCCTGTAACCAAAGCTCTTGAATAAGAATTTTGGCTCTGATAATTACAGGTGCAACAAAACCGAGTGGATCAAAGAGTTGAGCTACTTCGGAGAGAATGAGGCGTTTTGTAAATTGCGTGCGTTGCGTAGCTGATATGGTCGAGAAGTTCAGCGTGTCCTGATGTGGAATCCATTTAATTCCGAGAATTTTGGTTGCGCAGTCGTCGAATGAAATTGCTGCGTTGGTCTGTTCTGGTGCGAGGTCTTCTAGCAACGATTTGCTTGTGGAATGCCATTTTGCGAGTGGAAATCCACCCGCTTGACACAACTGCGTTAGCTGATTTGCAACGTCCTGTAGATGTTCTGCGGTGTCTGCGCCACCAAAAATGTCATCGACATACCTGCCATTTTTGATGGGTTCCACGGCAAGGGGATATTTCGACCCTTCGTCATCAGCGAGTTGCAAGAGTGTTCGGACAGCCAAGTACGGTGCAGCTTTCGTTCCGTACGTGACCGTGGTCAGCTGGTACTGCGTTTCTTTCTGCGTGTCATCAAGCCAGAGTATCTGCTGCAAGCTCCAGTCGTCTGGATGCACCTTAATTTGTCGGTACATCTTCGTGACGTCAGTTGCAAACAGATGTTTGTATCTTCGTATCCAAATGAGAAGATCTGCGATATTCAGCATCAGATTTGGACCAGTATGTAGAAGATCGTTCAGCGAGTATCCTGATGAAGTTGGACTGGAGCCATTGAAAACTACACGCAATGCGGTGGTCGTGCTGCCCAACTTCAGAACGCCATGATGCGGAAGAAAGTACTGAAACGGACTAGTTATTGAGTCGTTGTTCAGTCTTACCATATGACCAAGTTGCTCATACTCGAGCATGAACTTGGTGTACAGCTGATTGTACTGGGCGTCCTTGCTGAATCGTCTGAGAGTCCGTTGAAGGCAACTGTGCGCGGTCTGATAAGAATTGCCAAGTGCTCGAGGATGAATTTTGAGCGGCAATCGCACAATGTATCTTCCAGCGGAGTCTCTTGAATGCGTGGTCTTGAAATGATCTTCGCACTCTTGCTCGTCTGGCGTGAGCAAGGGTGCCGTGTCCTGCGGTGGCTCTTCCTGCGTCCAGAAGCGGCTGAGTAACTCACTCAATTGGCGATCAGTATTATTGACTGTCACTTGATGAGAAGTCCTGCGAATTGTCTGAGTGCCCTCGAGGGGCCCGATTATGAGCCAACCGAAAATCGAGAGTTGAGCGATCAACGGTGATGACGTGTTCCGAATAATATTTGGCTTGATGACTTGCCCGTATGCGTCCGCTCCGAGAATGATGTCCACCGGTCTTGAGACGAGAAATTGAGGATCTGCGAGGTTCAATTTCTCCAAGTGCGATGGCTGCGTTGGCTGAGATGGTGGTTCTGATGGCAAGCAAGTGGTCACCTTTGTAAGCACGTGTGCTTGAACGGTGACTGCGAGTGGTCTGTAATTAGAATGGAGTGTAATATTGACCACTCCATTTGTCTGCGAGGTCCTTGCTCCACCAACTCCGTGGACATCCAACGAGGAGCGTTTCCGTCTGAGTCTAAGCTGGTTAATTGCTGCGTTGCGAGGTCGGTGTGCACTCTTGCGAGTGCTGTTGCTAGAAGTGTGGTCCGTGGTCTGCGTGGTCTGAATGCGTGGGCTGCGTGGTCCTTTAATGCGTGGGCTGAGACGGCTGCGTGGGCGTCGACGACTGCACCGACATCTCAATGCGTTGACGATTGAGCTGAAGTAGCCTGCGTTGCCTTTGTCGTGGGCTGAGTCGAGGTAGAGGACTGCGAGGTCTGAGGTCCGGGCACCAATACTCGGATGAGATTGCCACCATGGAGTATAGTGTGGTGCAGCTCACCGCACAGCTTGCATCGCTGTGAAGTACGGCAGCTGCGAAGATTGTGGTGGCCCAAGCAATTTACGCAGAGCTGTTGGGCCTTTACCACACTGATGCGTTCCTCCACATTCTTGTCCCTGAATGCAGGGCACGCCGACAAAAAGTGATCCTTGGCGCAGAGCGCACAAGGATACAGAGCGGACATGCGTGGACGAGGCGTGGGAGCTACTCCGGCAGAAGCTCCGGATGTTGTTGGCGTGGGCTGGCTTGCGCTGGCTGCGTGGGCGGTGGTTCTCTGCTGGACCAGCCGGATGTCACGGCTGGCGGGGCGCCCTGACGTGGTCGTCGTGGTCTGCGATGACTTCTGCTCCGCCATCCGCTCCACCTGTTCTAGGATGCCGGCTCGAGCTAACAGAAAGTCTGTCAGCTGAGACAGGGGAGGAAACGTGCGCTGCGCTGAGAGCGACTGTTCCCAGTGCTCCCGGGTGTCCGTGTCCAGTAGGCGAACCAGAGCGGTGAGCAAATAGCAGTTGTGCTCGTCTGCGAGGTCGAATGATTTCAGCGCCTGCTGAGTCTCCTCAATGATATTGACCATTTTGGTCAATGAAGCTGCCTTGCGCATCTTCATGGGCCGAAGGTTGTAAAGCCGGTCCATGTGAGATTGGACATTGAGGCGCGTGTTCGAGTAGCGGGCGTCCAACAGTTGCCACGCCTGGCTGAACGCTTCACACGTGGCTGGTAGATGTGAAATCAGCTGCGAGGCGGCCCCAGTCACTGCTCCCTTCAGATAATGCAACCGATCAATATCAGAGAGCTCTGATCGGTTGCCGATGACGGAGGTGAAGCCAGTCTTGAACTCCATCCACCTGCTGTAATCTCCCTCAAATTTAGGGAGAGGTATCTCAGGGAGACGAGACCGCATCTGCGAGGGCACTGTTGTCGTGGACTGCGTGTTCTGAGCGTCCGTTTGCGAGGTCGGCGTGTTCAGCTTCAGCCTTCGCTCCAGCTGGGCAAGAAGTTTTTTCCCCTTCAGCACTAGCTGTTCTGCTGTGGAGGCCATCTTCTTACTGAAATACTCGTGGCCCAGCTGTGAGACAGGCCACTGGCGACTGAGCATCGCATGCTCCTGCTGGAAGCTGACGTGGAGGTGCAGGAGTGTGTCACGAGTCAGCGTGACTTCTTCCTCAATCATCTCGAGAGGATCTGTAGCAGCCACCGTCTGCAAATCCGCGACAATGGCACGGATCGTATCCAGATGATCCTCCTGCACCCTGGCAGGCATCTGGAGCTCAGAAGAGAGTCGTGCGGGCGAGCGTGCGCGAATGGTCTGCGTGGACGGTAACGTTTCTTCAGGCAACGTTAACTGCGAGGGCGTAATTGGCGTGGGCGGACGTGCGACCGTTACTGTTTGAATCGCTGCTTCCGGCACTTGCAACAAAGAGGGCGCAGCCGGCGCCTCCTCTTCTGGCTTGTCGGAGCGTCCTGCGCCATCTTGGGACGCGGGCGACACATCACGCGATTTTGGCATTTTCCGATCACTGCGTAAACGTTCACTGCGTGGTCCGAACAAATGTCACTGCACTTAATCCAAAGAGCACTGCGTGGTCGAATGGGCTCGTCTGACGCTCTGTACCGCACACTTATTCCTAGAGTCACAAGGCTCAAAGATGAGCGCGGTCACTACGCGTAATGGCGTCACAAAAACCGTTAAACGGCACTGCGTCACGCGAACCGGGCGTGTCTCATCCGGCTCGAAGGACCAAATGTTTGCGAGTTCACGAGGTCTGCGAGGTCTGAAAGAATGAGACACGCCTTTTAACGAGCACACTTATATTTAATGATCACAAAAAAACATATGAAATAATGATGAATTATATACAAGTGTATGTACAGTTATTCGCGTGGTCAATTACAAATAGAATGCGTGGGCGAAGCGCGGACACTAAACTGAGTGAACACCGTTCGTTGCGTGGGCAAAGCGCGGTCGAAAACTTGTTAATTTAACAATCACACTAGACTTGATCTAAGCGTAAGCGTGGACACGTGTGTATGCTCAGAGCGTTCGATCAAGAAGAAGGAAATCGATCATGGCGTCGATCGTGCCGGTTCCGGCGTAGAGAGGGGACCGCGTGGACAAAGTGGGCCCGAGAGGTGCTGCCGCTATCGGTAACGACGCACCAACGAACTATTTTCGCTGCCAACTTCGTCACGCTGCGTGTACGTGGGGAATTTCGCCAACACTTCTCTCATGGCTGGCTTGCTAATTGCTATCTGTCTGGCGACTTTATTTTACTTTACGGTTCACATCCTTGGTTTATTTCATCTCAAATTTATGGTTTATCTTGAGTTTAATTTTATGTGATTATATTGTGCGCTAGTGTTGAATGTTAAATATTCCTCTTCTGCGATTTGGCTGCTCAGCTGTAGGTATGTATGTTTGACGTTTTAGGTTTTGGAAGTTTTGTTGGACATTTGCTTATGTCCAGTTCACATATGCTCGCTTGCCTGCTTGCGTGCAATATTACTTATGTTTACTTCACAGTTTCTCACGTTCTCATATTGCTTACTGTTTCTTTTACTGTTAACTATTCATTAACTGCTCTATTGCATTAGATGCATTAGATGCATATATATATTTATTTCCCGTTGTATTTGTGATTTGATTTAACCAGTTTCAGTATGTTTAGTATGTTTATTATGCTTATTATGACAGCTATTATTGAATGTATGGGCTCCTCTATTCTATTCATGGGCTTCATGTGCTTATTAATTCCTATTCATTATTCATTATTTATTGATTCATTCACTCATTCATTTATTCATTTATTTATTCATTTATTCTTTACTCACTATTTATTCATTATTTATCGTTGCATATTTGGGGCATTCGAAGCGCTACTCGAAGCGCTATGCTTGTGATGAGCGTGTGTGTGTGTGTAAAGTAGGTATGGGACAGGTCATCGAGGATTGCAGCCTACCAAGATGTGGCACTGTCAACCGGGGAAAGGACTCGCCCCAGGCCCTGGCTGTGCTGAAGAGCAAGCCCTGTTAACACAGGTGAACACATGGCGCGACCACCCGGAATGGGCTTACTTCGGTTCCTGGTCGTGGCCGAAGAAAAATCCTGTGCCTTACCGTACATATTGAAAATGTCCTACCGCTGGATCGGAGGTGCAACGGCGTGGATCCGCAGATGCCCCATGTGCCTAGTGCATGGCGTTTTTGCGGGCGGCCGCAATAACGCGAAATGCGTTGAAGTGCCGAAGCGTCGTTGTGGCTATACGCTGGTATTCCTTTATGAATTCTAACGAGTGAAAAGGTGCCGGCGGCCCACGTTAGGGGAGAGGTTTTAGTGGGTAGTATGTCCAGCCTCGGGAGTGCCCACTCTGGGCTGCCCGTCTAGGTCGCCCCTTCAGGGCTGAGGCCTACTCTTGGGCTAAACTCAACACTTAAGGGTTGGGTTGCCAGGTTGCCCCTTTCTGGCGTTGCCTCTTTGGGTTTGCCCTTACCTCACGGGCGCCAGGCTGCCCCTTCAGGGCGGACAAGAGTCCCACACTGCCAGGGTCCCCTCTAGCAGAATAGACGAAAAGGGGAACGAACCCGCGCGTGCGCAAACGCATTTCCTCTTACAACTGAACCGAAAAAAAAGAATATTTCAGGGGCACTCACGGACCTGGCCAAGTGTACTGGCTGGGCGGGGAGGTGATACCCCGACGTGGCGCGTCCCCAGGTGGCGGATAGGGGAATGCTCGCCATGCACTTTTCGGAGTGCATGGAGGGTAGGAGTGAAATAAAATAGCTCCCGCGGACCAAACACCAAGGGATGGAAAACCCATCAAAAACTCCCCTGTGACTGGGGGATAGAATACAGACACGGTAACGCCTGCCTATCGTACAAGGCGACTGAAAGGGGGGCGTTTGCTGCTGTCGAAGTAGCCTCGCAGATGACCCGGGGCGATGCCGGTGGGATCTACGGATCCTGGCAGGGCCTCCCTTGCCGGTAAGGCCTGGGTCGTAGAGGCGACAAGGTGGCTGCAGCGTCGTTCAGTTCTCCAGGTGCCAGGCTGCGTGGCGGTCGGGTGCGGGTAGCGAACCCGGAGTGCCCAAGCAATTACACAGTAACCCAGTGGTTACGTTTCGCTGGAACGGGGGTTTGCCTTCATTGGCCGCCCCGCGAGGATGACAACCGCTATAAAAAATCTCTAGCGCCAAGCTGCTGTACGCGGTAATGAGGGCGCCCCTGGAGTCAGCGCCAGGGGTGGCTGATGGGTGCATCAGTCTCTAGCGGCCAACCCCGGGGTATCAGGCGACCTCCCGGGTGTACTAGCCTTACCCGGGTAAGGTGGATCTGCCCGGGTGGACCCACAGACCGACCCACTCGTGGGAACACTATGGATGACTTGAAACTAAATACGCCAACAACAACAACAAACACTGGACGGGACGTACCGACGACGACTGCGGCTGTTCAACAGGACGCGAGACGGGAAACAGGCGCGGAGGATATGGCGCAGCCCAGCACTAGCAGGGTAACGGATGCGCGTCGCCTATCCGTCCGATTAACTAGGGCGGATGTGGAGTGGCCTCCCCTGAGGCCGGTACGAGGAGGGGCCGGAGTTTCCCCGGCGGCCTCTGATGCCCCCGCATCCAGAGAGAGTGAGGTGGACTTGGACTCGGACGAGTCACTTACATCGGCAGTATCTCTGGAGGCACGGCGCACGAGCAAGAGTGGTCGCCCGCCGACCACGGGCCGGTACGTGTGGCTCGCGGCGGCTAAGCAGAGAGTCCTGGATGTCCAGCGCCGAGAACTTGACCTGCTGGAGGAGAGGAGGGTGCTCGATCCTAACGAGGACCCTGTACAACCGAGTCGGGGTAGCAGGTCCCTCCCGGACCCTGAGGACCTGGCGGAGGAAGTCAAGTCCCCACGCGCGACCTTATTGCGCAGTCCTTGGAGTTCTGTCGCGACATCGACAAGGTCGCGGGCAACTCCAAGGGACTGAAAGGGACATTTGTTCGCAAGCTGAGGATGGCCTCCCGCTACGTTATGGCCATCCACACGGAAGCGGGAATCAGGGCTGCACCTGCCAGGGCCGATAAAGAGGTGAAGGAGCTTCGCGAACAGCTGAAGCTGCGGGAGGAACAAGTGGCTCTCCAGGAAGCCCAAATCAACATCCTGCAAAATAACCTGGCAGACATTACGTGTACGGTCGCTGCCACAGAGGTGCCGGCGCCTGAAGGCCCCGGCCCATCCAAAAGGTCGGCGAGGCCCGGCTCGCCGTTGTCTGGCAAAGACGCTGGCAGAAAAAGGAGGAAGGACGCAGTCAAGCTTCCGACTTACCGTCTTGCCCGCCTGAATGTCCCGTGGTGCAAGTCCCAATCCCAGCTGCTGCACCCGGAAAATAGGAGGGGAAGGTTGGTGGCCTCGAGCCCGACCTGATGAGGGGATTTGCGGCTCTCCTGGAAAAGGGCCCGTCGGGGCTCCGGGCGGAGATCAAAGCCGCGACTGCAGCCGTCCAGCCCTCGCCTAAGAGGGCGGAGCATGTTTAGGGGGGAGATGCGGCTGCGACCATCCCCACTGCATCGAGGAAGGAAGCTGAGAGGCGGGTACGGAATAGGACCCTGCCTGCCACGGAGCCGTTGCCGGGGCCCTCCTCAACACCCGACCAACCGGCATCATTTGTGGAGGCTAGAATGGCCCGGATTGTCGAAGAACATCGGAGGACGGCGGATGGGACCTGGGTGACGCTGGCCGGCCGCCGCGCTAAAGCTGCAGAGAAAAAGGCGGCAGCGGCCAAGGCCGCTCCCTCCCAGAGCTCCAAGGTGGTTGCCCAGATGGGGCAGAAGAGAGGGGCGGCACCGGCAGTTAAGGGGCTAGGGGCCCAAACTGTCAGGCAGAAGGCCCCCCGCCCTCCTCGTTCTGCGGCGGTCACCATCAACCTAGCTGCCGAGGCTAAGGTCTCATACGCCGAGGCCATGCTCATGGCCCGGGAGCGGGTCAAGTTGGAGGAGCTGGGCATCACGGCGTTGATGCCCAGAAGAGCTCGGACCGGTGGCTTGGTCCTCGAGTTACCTGGGGAGAACAGGACGGAGAAAGCTGCCAAGTTGACTGACCGACTCCGCCAGGTGTTCTGTGGCACCGAGGTGAGGGTTGCCCGCCCCATAAAAATGGGCGAGGCTAGGGTGACCGGTCTCGACGACTCGGTCACCCCGGCGGAGATGGCGGCCGCATTGTCCGCTGCGGGGGGTTGCTCCGCTGAAGAAATTAAAATGGGGGAGATTCGCACCTCCCCCCAAAGAATGGGGACTATCTGGGCGAGATGCCCTCTAGCGGCACTCAAAATGTTATCCCTCTCTGGGAGGGTTCTGGTCGGGTAGTCCTGGGCCAGAATACAGGCGCTACCACCGCGGCCATTGCAGTGCTATCGCTGCCTGGAAAGAGGGCATGTTAGGCAGCGATTGCACCTGCGAAGCTGATAGGTCCGACCGCTGCTATACGTGCGGAGAGTCGGGCCACGTGGCCAGCAAGTGTAGCGCCACGGCGCGGTGCCCCCTCTGTGCGGACCTGGGGCGGCCCGCGGGGCATCGATTGGGTGCAAAAGGTTGTGCCCCCTCCTCCTCTTCCAGAGGAAGAAGAAGTGTGCGGATGAAGGGGCAGGAACAGCCTCCAAGGAACAGGCATCTAGGACCACGCCGGCGAAGTCGAAGAAGGGGGGCAAGAAAAATCCCCCTGCCAAGTCAGCGAGCAAAAATGCCGCGGAGGCGGCTCGTAAGGCCTAGGTATGGGGCCCAAGGGCCCTATACTTCAGGCCAACTTGAACCACTCGGCCAGGGCTCAGGACATGTTGTTCCAACCCCTGGCCGAGTGGAAGGCTGGGATGGCGGTGGCCGCAGAGCCGTACCGAGTCCTCGACAGACCAGATTGGTTCGGGGACGAGGACGGCTCCGTAGCGATTATTGGCACCGCAGTGCCCCCACACCCCGCCCCACTGGAACGGGGCCGGGGGTTCGTCGGCGTGCTGTGGGGTGAAATAGCGGTGGTGGGGATCTATGCCCCGCCCAGATGGCCTCTCGCACAATATGAACAGTACCTGGACCGGGTGGGGGACTTTGTCTCCCGTAGTTCCCCCGGCCAGTGCTAGTCCTCGGGGACTTTAATGCCCATGCGTCACTTTGGTCACTCCCCGAGGACAGACGCGAGAGGCAGGGCGGTCGTAAATTGGGCGGCGGGGCTAGGACTCCACCTGCTCAATGTGGGGTCCGTTAGCACCTGTGTGCGTGCCCAGGGGGAGTCTGTAGTCGATCTGTCTTTCGCTACTCTCCTGGCCGCGCGTATGGTGCAGAGATGGAGGGTGGTGGAAGAGGCGGTCATACTTAGCGACCGTCTATACATCCGCCTCGACCTTACCACCACCGCCCTCCGCCACTTTGGACCACCACCGCTACAATGGGCGCTGAAGAGGATGGACGAGGACGTGCTGATGGCTGCAGGCTTCGCCCTGGCCTCGCTGCCAACACCTGCCGGGCCGGTCGCGGACATTGGGGAGGAGGTAGAATGGTTCCGGGGAGCCATGAAGGCGGTGTGCGACGCCGCCATGCCCCGGGCCAAGAACCTCCCCAGGCGGGCCGTCTACTGGTGGACGAGCGAAATTGGTGATCTGAGACGAGATTGTCTCGCAGCCCATCGCCAGTGGCAAAGGGCCCGCAGAAGAAGGACATTCCGCGACACAGCGAGGGAGGAGGATCTGTACGGGCAGTACCCAGTTTTGGAGACTGCCCTACAGGCAGCCATCAGGGAGTCTAAATCCCGGGCATGTGACGAGCTCCTAGGCTCTCTCCAGAAGGACCCATCGGGGCGCCCATACAAAATGGTGATGGGCAAGCTTAAGCCCTGGGTGCCCCCGGTCACGGAGAGCCTCGACCCCCAGTTTTTGGGACGGGTAGTCGACACTTTGTTCCTACGAGAGAGCGAACACACCCGCCCCCCGCCGGGCCACGAGGAGGTGGATTGGTCCGACGAAGTGGGGGTCACGGAGGAGGAGCTGGCCGGAGCGATTAAACGGATGGGGGCCCGAAACACTGCTCCGGGCCCTGATGGTGCCTGGGTGAAGGCTCTACGCGTCCTCGGTCCAAGATTGAGACGCCTCTTCAGCGCCTGCATTAAGGATGGAGTCTTCCCAGAACAGTGGAAGACGGGCCGGCTAGTCCTCATCCGGAAGGATGGGCGACCCGCCGACAGTCCCGCGGCCTATCGGCCCATCATGCTGTTGGACGAGTTGGGGAATTTGTTCGAGCGGATTCTGTTATCCCGCCTCGTCCAGCACCTGTCCCAGGAGGGTCCTGACTTGGCCGAGTCGCAATATGGCTTCAGGCGGGGGCGCAGCACTATCGACGCAATCCAGCCGATGCGCTCCCGCTGCGACTCGGCCACGTCCCGGGGCAGGGTGGCGTTAGGCGTTAGTCTAGACATCGTCAACGCCTTCAACACCCTGCTCACGGGACGATAAGGGGGGCGCTGACACGCCACAAGGCACCCCCCTACATGAGGAGGATCGTCGGCGACTACCTCCGGGACAGGAAGATTGTGTACAGGGGCGGGATGGCCAGATGCACGAGAGGGACGTGGACTGTGGCGTACCCCAGGGTTCTGCGAAAGGTCCCACACTTTGGGACCTGGGGTACGACCCGGTCTTGCGGGTCGAGCTCCCGACCGGTGTGAGCCTCACGGGCTTCGCAGATGGTACGCACGTGTTGGCCGTCGGTCGGGGGTGGAAAAGGACTAGCCGCCTCGCCGAGATTGGCGTCGCTGCCGTTGCCGCGGGGATCCGGCGGCTGGGGATTCAGCTAGCTCCCCTCAAAACCGAGGCAATGTGGTTTTACTCGCCTCGGCGTGGGGTTGCGCCATCGCCCCAGTCGGTGGTCCATGTGAGTGGAGTCGACGTCCAGGTGGGCAAGGACCACAGGTACTTGGGCCTCCACCTGGACAGCCACTGGCGCTTCGAGGAGCACTTCGGTGGTCTGGCCCCTAGACTAGACAGGGCAAGCAACGCGCTTGCCCGTCTATTGCCCAATATCGGGGGGCCCAACGAGAAGGTTCGCCGTCTCTACGTGGGGATCGTGCGGAGCATGGCCCTCTATGGTGCGCCCATGTGGGCGGACGCCCTGATGGATTCCCGGCGCAGCCAGCAACTGCTGCGCCGGGCTGAGAGGAAGATAGCCATCAGAGTGATCAGAGGTTACAGCACGGTCCGCTTCGAGGCGGCGATGACCCTGGTAGGGGTTGTCCCCTTCAAGTTCCAGGCAGAGGGTGACGCCAAAGTCTTCTGGCGTCTGCGTGCCCTTCGTCTGGACTGGATCCCGCCAGAAGAGATGAGCGAAGCTGTTGCTAGGATTAGGCGCCAGGCTCGGCATAGAGCCCTGGGTCGGTGGCGACGCGAGCTTGTCGAGAGCGGCGCCACCGCCCAGCATGTAGCCGGGGCGGTCCTTCCAGTGCTCAAGAAATGGAGGGTCCGTGGCCACGGAAGGCTCACGTTTAGGACCACACAGGTGCTCACCGGACACGGTTGTTTCGGTGAGTTCCTGCACTGGATCCGGGCGGAGGGGACGGCAGCATGCCATCAATGCGGGGCGGGGCGGGACACCGCGCAACATACCCCGGAGCACTGCCCAGCGTTTGCGCAGGCCCGTCACGCCCTGCGGTGCGAAGTTGGTGGTGATCTCCCGCCGGCGGCACTTGTCAAAGAGATGCTCGCCGGCGAGAATCAGTGGAGGGCGGTGACCGATAACTGCGAGACGGTCATCCGTGACGGTGGGCCGTGAAGATGTTACATACCAGGCCCAACCGCCCTCATCGGGGAGAAGAGGATGGGGGGAGCACCCTCTACCCCTGAAGAGGAGTTCTGTGGGGGGACACCAGTCACCCCTCGGAAGAGGAGCACCGAAGGCCCCTCCCCCAACACCGATCGCGCGGCCCCGCGAAACTTATGCGGGGCAGCAGGGCCGCAGGAGGCCGGGGCTGGGGCCTCGGACCCTATTGCACGCGGCCCGAGGAGTGCCGTCATCAGGTGTGACACGCGATGGCGGCGGAGTAGGGCACGTAGGGAGAGGGCCAAAGCTAGACCCTCCCCCGAGCAAGGCGGCGTCAACGCGCCATGGGAGTTTGGGCCCCGGTGTTGTTCGCCAGAGATCCCCGGCCCCTCCCCAACACACAGCGTAGGCCACCGTGGGGGTTTTAGGCGGTAAAAATCCGGCACAACCCTCAGCTCCTAACCAGGAGGGCTGGGGGCGTCTTTCGAAGATTTCCCCCACGTAAAAAAAAACAGGTTTCATGGGGAATCCATTGTGGATCTGGGCTGGGCGTCCCCTGTGGCCGGGCGCGTGGTGCAAAATTGGAGGGTGGCGACGAGGGAGACGCTGAGTGATCATCTATGCATCACCTTCAGCTACTCCCTCCCCGCCGGCCCCAGGCCGGCGCGTGGCCCGCCATTGCGTCGCTGGGTGCTGAAGAGGCTGGACAAGGACATGCTGATGGCCGCAGCCCTTGCCGGGCCGGTCGCGGACGTTGAGGGGGAGGCCAAGTGGTTCCGGGAGGCGATGACCGCAATGTGCGACACCGCCATGCCCCGGGCCCCGCGCCTGCCCCCCCGGAGGGCAGTGTACTGGTGGTCGGGCGACATTGCGTATCTCCGATCCGAGTGTCAGCACGCCCGGCGCCAGTGGCAGCGCGCCCCAAGGGCTCGAGTCCGCGTCCCGGCGAGGGAGAATCTGCTGAGGGGCACATACCAGGTCTTCGTGGTATCCCTGAGGCAGGCCATCAGGGACGCGAAATCCCAGGCGTGGGAGGAGCTCCAGGGCTCTCTGGACGGGGACCCGTGGGGGCGCCGTTACCGGATGGTCATGGGCAAGCTCCGCGCACGGGCGCCCCCGGTCTCGGGGAGCCTGGACCCCCAGCTGCTGACGCGGGTAATAGAAACCCTCTTCCCCTATTCCGGGGGAACGTCGCACCTGCGCCACCAGCAAGGCCCGCGGAGCCCGTCGCCTGGTCCGCCGACCTGAGGGTCACAGAGGAGGAGCTGGACGATGCCGTCAGAAGGCTCGGGGCCAAGAACACCGCCCCGGGCTTGGACGGCATCCCCGGCCGCGCCTGGGTTATCGCGTCCGGCGTCCTAGGTCCGAGGCTGTGCCGCCTGTGCAGCGCCGCACAGTGGTAAAATTTCTAATTCTAGGTGGACAAAAATGATATTTCTGAATTAATTCAAAATGGATTTGAATGAAATGATGTATTAACATATATACTGAAATAAATAATTTCAATAATAATATCTCAGTCTTTCCTTTTGTACGCGTCTCACCGAGAAATTACCAACGAAATGATCGCGTCTCTCCGTCGGTAAAAGTCTCAGCGCTAGTTCGAATTATCGAAGCCTAATCACGCACCAGGTCGATAAGCGATACTCGCGCCGCGATTTCGACTCTGGATCGCTCCGAACAATTTCCGTTAATCGTGCGAAAGCCATCACCAAGTAAACACCTCAACCGATACCTTTGTAAATTAAAACCGATCTTATTCTTAACTAAAGAATCTCGTGTCCGTGTTCCGAGAAATCGACACCGCTTTACCGCTGGAAAGTGATTTCCACATTGTGTAGTGGACGAAACAATTAAAGAATTGACGCGCTTGTTAAGTGACTTTATTTAAATACACGAATTTAACAATTACGCTTGATTGATTGATTCCGCCTCGACGTCCAAGTCCTTGCCTAGTCGTGAACCACTGCCTAGTGTGATTCAAATCGGGAAAGTGCATTTCACTCTTTCCAAGCCGTTACAAATTTGGTCCTTCGAGCCGGATCTGGAATCGAGGAAAAACCGTTAGTCGTCAAGCGCCATGAGTACCCTTGAAGAATTGTTTCAAAAGCAAACGCAAACCATGCGCTCAATCGAACGAGCGCTCGCCAACTTCAAAAAATTGGGGCTGACTAAAATGACCGCAGCGACCACACAAAATCGCATAGCAATGTTAAAGGAGGCCTATCTCCAAAGCCAAGAATTGGACGCCAAGATCGCCGCTGGGATCGATCCGAAGACCAAATCCAACATGCCGTATTTCGTTGACAATCAATTCGAGAAGTCCGAGGAGCGGTATCAAGAGACTCTGGATTACATGGCGGAGGTCCTTGCCAAGGTCGCACCTCCACCGGAGCCATCAGCCAGCAACATGGGAACTTCAAATCCGATGACGTCAAAGCCAACGGCCCATCTTCCGAAGCTACAGTTGCCGACCTTCGATGGAGCGTTCGACGAGTGGAAGACTTTCCGTGACCGTTTCACCTCCATGGTAATAAACAATCTTTCTTTGTCGAACGTAGAACGTCTCCATTTTTTGTACGCCTCGTTGACAGGCGAAGCGAGCCGAGCCGTTAAGCATCTCCCGGTCACCGAAAATAATTTTGAAATCGCGTGGGAGACGATAACATCGCGGTACGAAAATAAACACCGGTTAATTTCGACCCATTTAAACACATTGTTTTCGTTACCATCTATTTCGTCGGAAACACCGCATGACCTCAAACTGTTACGCGACAAAATGAATATGTCCCTTCAAATGCTCCGAAATTTAAATCGACCGGTTGACGCTTGGAGCGATCTGCTTGTTTTTATGAGAGTTCAAAAATTAGATCGAGCTTCGCGCAAAGCTTGGGAATTCCAATTGAGCGATGCTGTCGAATTCCCCACCTATACCGAATTCGATACTTTCTGCAAGAAAAGAATTCGCGTTCTAGAAGCGTTACCGGCGACTAAGCGCGAAAAACAAACCGAAACCGAAAAATCCAAACCGGGAAAATCTAAGCCGATTTCCGCTCACTCAACAACCTCCGTGAAAATAACATGTCCGGTTTGTCAACAAAACCATTTAATTTACCAATGTACAGCATTTCTTTCAAAATCGATATCCGAACGTTTCAATTTTATCAAACAACAAAAACGATGCGTCAACTGCTTTTCTACAAAACATTCGGTTACGCAATGTCCGAGTCCGCGTTCGTGTAAGGAGTGCAATCAACGGCATAATACTCTGTTACACTTTCCAACAAAACCGGACGGCGCGTCCTCAGCCAAAAGGGATGCCGCGTCGTCTGCCTCAGGAGAAGGAGTGACCATCCCTGATCACGGAGTCGAGATAAGTGCGAACGTTGCGTCCGATACACCAATTAATCCAAGTATTTTGCTCTCAACAGCACGCGTGCGCATCCACTCGCATAACGGCCGAAACGTTCTGGCTCGCGCTTTGCTGGACCAAGGCTCCGCGGCGACTCTCATCACCGAGCCATTAGCTCAGGTGCTCCGCCTCCACCGAACGAGGCAACACACTCGAATTACCGGAATCGGAGGAATTCAGTCGCAATCCAACCACGTTGCTGAAATAACAGTTACGCCAGCCAAATTGAATGAACCTGCATACTCCACAACCGCAATCATCATGCATTCTTTAACCAGGTACGTGCCTTCACAAAAGGGCGCAATCATTAATTGGTCTCACCTTGCAGATTTGAATTTGGCGGACGAGGACCCCATGAGCGCGGATTCTATCGATGTTATTATCGGAGCCGACTTGTACGGGCAACTCCTTCTGCCGGGAGTGAGAAAGGGTTCCGCGTATACTCCCACTGCTCAGAATACGGTGCTGGGATGGATACTCTCCGGTCCAGTACAATCCTCCATTCCCTCCTCCGTCGGTATCCACCATATCTCTGTCCTGGAGGACCTCGACCAGGATCTGCGGAGGTTCTGGGAAATCGAGGCCCTCTCTTCTCCCGTTCTCATGACGTCTGAAGATAAAAAATGCGAATTACATTTCAAATCGACACACTACCGTGCATCAAACGGACGCTATATAGTTCGATTGCCTTTCAAAACCGAACCTCCAGTTAAATTAGGAGAATCGCGGCCTGGAGCACTACAAAGTTTCTGCGCGCTTGAAAGACGTTTAGCTCGCGACACAACCACACTTCGAATGTATCACGAATTCCTTTCAGAATACGCCTCTTTCGGTCATATGAAAAAAGCCGATCTTCTTTCTCCAATCACGAGAGATTGTTATTACATACCGCATCATGCCGTCTTCCGCGAAAGCAGTGAAACTACTCGCCTTCGTGTGGTCTTTAATGCTTCGCGCCGATCGTCGAATGGAAAGTCCTTAAACGATCTTCTTCTAACCGGACCAAAACTCCAGCAGGATCTTGTCGCCATATTAATTCGATGGCGTCAGTTTCAATTCGTGTACACCGCGGACGTGGAGAAAATGTATCGCCAAATTCTTATCGACCCGCGAGACCTCGATTACCAGAGAATACTGTGGCGGGATTCGCCAATCCTACCAGTCGAGGAGTATCAACTTCTCACGGTCACATATGGAACCGCTCCAGCTCCGTATTTAGCTCTTCGCGTCTTGCAACAATTAGCCGAGGACGAGGGCTCGCCCTACCCCGAGGCGGTTTCCGTTCTTCGCGAACAAGCCTATGTAGATGACTTTCTCTTCGGAGGCGACAGCCTCGAGTCCGCTCGCCAATTGCGAGACCAAATCATTGAACTCTTAGGAAAAGGCGG
Organism: Osmia bicornis bicornis; assembly: GCF_907164935.1. Lineage (NCBI taxonomy): Eukaryota > Metazoa > Arthropoda > Insecta > Hymenoptera > Megachilidae > Osmia > Osmia bicornis. Next base: position 9,380,641 of record NC_060229.1, read on the forward strand.
CTTCTCGTTAAGAAAATGGGCTAGCAATAGCTCCGTGCTTCTGTCCGACATCAACCCTCAAAACCACGGACTCGCGACGAGTAAATCATTAAAAGCCGACGAAAGCATTTCCGTGCTCGGCATTATATGGAATCCAGCGTTAGACCAGTTTCACTTTAAATTAGCAGTACCCACCGAAATGCCTAAGACAAAACGAACGATTCTTTCTACCATAGCAAAGCTCTTCGATCCTTTAGGTTGGATCGCGCCAGTCATCATCGTTGCAAAAATATACCTTCAGACTTTGTGGTCCAGTCAATGTGATTGGGACGACGTTCTCCCAAGTTGCCTTCTCTCAAAGTGGCATAATTTTTACGATCAACTGCCTGATTTGGAACACATTTCCATCCCACGAAAGATTTCTCCGCAAATCATTAAAACTCAAAGCCTGCATGGGTTTTCCGATGCCTCAACGAAAGCGTACGCGGCTGTTGTCTACTCGCGAAGTGTTCTGTGTGACGGTACTGTTACCATCTCACTCGTCCTTGCCAAAACTCGCGTAGCTCCACTCAAAACGATCAGCGTGCCCCGATTAGAGTTATGCGCCGCGTTGCTCCTTGCTCGCCTCTTAAAATTCGTTCGAACCGCGTTAAATCAGGACACGATCGAATCCCATTGTTGGACCGACTCCAATGTTACCTTAGAGTGGGTAAATCAACCACCGACCCGATGGAAAACCTTTGTCGCAAACCGCGTAGCACTCATTAACGAACTTAGTCCTAACGCACAGTGGCATCACGTATCAACCCACGAAAATCCCGCCGACTGCGCGTCCCGAGGGATGTCTATTAAACAATTAAAGGATTACCAATTATGGTGGTTCGGTCCTCAGTGGCTGCACCAGGAATCCTCTTGGCTTCGCGCGACTCCGAACCCAATTCCTGCTATCTCGCTCGAAGAAAGACAATCTTCTCTTCCTAGCCTCACTGCCTCGTTCGAACAGTGGGATTTAGCAGCGCGTTATTCGTCGTGGGCGAAACTCCTGAGGATTACCGCATATTTATTGCATTATATAGACATCCTCCGCGCACGAATCAAGAGAAAACATGAAAGTAAACTTACCAAATCCAAACCGGTAACTTTTGCTTCGCCAAGTGTTCTGAAGCCCGCCGCGATCCACCAAGCTCGCGTATTTTGGTTACGCAAGCTCCAAACCGACGCGTTCCCGGAGGAATTGAAAGCCCTAAGAGCATCCAAGCCGATCCCGAAGACAAGTCCTCTACTTTCTCTCGTACCGTACTTGGATGCTGACGGTTTAATACGGGCAAAAGGGCGCCTGGCTAAATCTCAACTCGCTGAAAATGCAAAAACACCCGTTATCCTTCAATCACACCCACTCCTAACATTGCTAATTGAGAATGTGCACCGTAATCTGCTACACGCGGGACCCAAGCTCACGCTCGCTTACCTAAGAAATGACTTTTGAATCATTCGAGCACGAGCGACCATCCGAGGTATTTTATATAAATGCGTCGCGTGCGCACGCGAGAGAGCCGACGTTCCCTCCGAGCTCATGGGGGACTTACCAGCACCTAGAGTTACAAGGGTAGAACGACCATTTACTCATACAGGCGTGGATTATGCAGGTCCGATTCAAGTAAGAACCAACTCTGGCCGCGGACATAAATCTCATAAGGCGTATATCGCGGTATTTATCTGTTTAACCGTTAAGGCAACGCACCTCGAATTAGTGAGCGATTATAGTTCGTCCGCTTTCCTAGCAGCGTATCACCGATTTGTGTCTCGCCGCGGGATTCCAAGAGCAATGTATTCCGATAACGGTACCACATTCCAAGGAGCAAATCGCGAATTGTTAACCGCCTTTCGTTCTGCACTCAAAACCGCCGATTTCGGTAATAGATTAGCAACAGACGGAGTCGAATGGCACTTCATGCCCCCGAACGCTCCCCACTTCGGCGGATTGTGGGAAGCCGCGGTGAAAAGCGTCAAATACCACCTAAAGCGTACGATCGGCGCACACACACTCACGTTCGAAGAAATGACTACCTTCTTATGTCGGGTCGAAGCATGCCTCAATTCGCGACCGCTTGGAACCGTTTCCGACAATATTGACGATTATCACGCGTTAACACCCGGTCATTTTTTAATTAATGCACCACTTGTAACCCCGCCCGAACCGAGTATATTAAATGTAAAAGACAATCGGCTATCTCGTTGGCAACTTTTGCAAAAGCTCACCGAAACCTTTTGGAAAGCGTGGAGCCATGATTATTTGCACACCCTTTATCAACGACTAAAATGGCAAATCAAACAAAATCTTACCAAAGTAGGTCAGCTCGTGTTACTTCGTAATCCGATTCTGCCGCCAAGTCGATGGGAAATGGGACGCATCACCGCCTGCCATCCAGGGAACGACGGTCTTGTCCGCGTCGTCACCATCAAAACTGCGCAGTCCGAATACACCCGTCCAATAACTAAAATCTGCTTTCTTCCCATCACGATTAACGCTGAAGCTGAGAAAATTACGACGTAACAAAGTAATGCGTAGTTAGTCCGCCACATTCCGTCGACCAATTGCGTCATGCTACATATTTTCTTGAAACCGCCGATTTGCTTAATCATATCTGAATTGTACTTACCATCGGCTTCGTCCAGCGAAATGTAATCACACCAGCGAAATTTAACCACAGAAGCGAAATGTAATCACACGAAATTCCATTGTTACTGTATACGCGTAGCCTCCATGTTGCCGTAGTAGCGTCTCGTGTTGAATGAATTCATTCAACCGGGGGGGGGGGGCGTGTACGCGTCTCACCGAGAAATTACCAACGAAATGATCGCGTCTCTCCGTCGGTAAAAGTCTCAGCGCTAGTTCGAATTATCGAAGCCTAATCACGCACCAGGTCGATAAGCGATACTCGCGCCGCGATTTCGACTCTGGATCGCTCCGAACAATTTCCGTTAATCGTGCGAAAGCCATCACCAAGTAAACACCTCAACCGATACCTTTGTAAATTAAAACCGATCTTATTCTTAACTAAAGAATCTCGTGTCCGTGTTCCGAGAAATCGACACCGCTTTACCGCTGGAAAGTGATTTCCACATTGTGTAGTGGACGAAACAATTAAAGAATTGACGCGCTTGTTAAGTGACTTTATTTAAATACACGAATTTAACAATTACGCTTGATTGATTGATTCCGCCTCGACGTCCAAGTCCTTGCCTAGTCGTGAACCACTGCCTAGTGTGATTCAAATCGGGAAAGTGCATTTCACTCTTTCCAAGCCGTTACACCTTTGTTTCACCCATTATTACCATCCAAATGTCTGAAACTGCAGTGTATGCTGTAGGCAAATTTCTCCATGGTAATAAACACGCAACAACACAAACGTGTTATTAATTGAAATAGTTATATAAAGTGAATTTTTTTATTACACGTAGCAAAATGGAAGGTAAGTAAATGTAAAATTAATGCACATTTCCTTTTTTCACCTTAAAACTTATAGAAAGATGTAAATTAATTGAACCGCAATTGCAACCTTTTTTTTACTCAGTGAAAAGTAATATAAGGTTATATCTCGACTCAAGCATGCTCAAGCTGTAAAACTGTTTTATATTGTTTCTATATGAATTACTTAACAATGCCCAAGAAAAATTAGCTGCTACAATCTGCACCTTACTGAGAAATTATCAATTTCAGGTGCATACGCAATTTCGCGGAAACACTTGTTCGATGTATGGCTGAACGAATCGAAGAAAGAGGCGAAAATTTCACAACTTGTTTATCATGTTTTAAATTATTTTAATATTAATGATGTTCGAGAGAATATGGAAACCGTTATAATGGACCGTATTAGAAAATTAGCTTATATTATGTCCCAAAAATGGACGGAGTGCCACCGCGTGAAAGAAAAATTTATAAAAAAGAATTCGTTGTGGTTGGAAGGTTTCACATACTTTCCTGAATTACAAAAAAGTAAGACAGATCAACAACCTTCAACATCTAAAGGTCCTGGTCGCCCTAGAAAAATATTTCATGAAGGAAGTGAAAAAACCAAAAAACGCCGAATACAATCATTATTAGAAACATATAGTAATGACGAAATTGTGTATGCTGCATAAGTAAGTTTAACATCGGAAGGAAAGCGTGATGCTGCTTTTCTAGTGAAAACAGCAGCATGTAGATCTCCTGAAGGGCGAAGGGTAAAACGAATGAAAAAGAATTTTCAAACTTCACAGGCTAAACCAGAAAAACTTAATAAGGAAGAAGCACTAGCTGCATTTTTAGATGGGAAAATGACGAAACGGGCATATGAGGCGGTACAACAACGTTTAAAAATGCATGGTTTTAATGCGTTTCGTTCGTATCCTTTTGTTCTCGAAGCAAAAAAGGAATGCTATCCGGACGAAATTAAAGTTACGGAAATTTCTGCTGAGGTACCGTTACAATCTATCATTGACCATACCATTAAACGAATTTGTACGGTACAAGAACCAGTATTACACCACGCAAAAGACAAACTGAGCGATATTGAAATTATATTCAAATGGGGATGTGATGGTACCTCTGACATGAGTAAGTATAAACAACGGTTCAAAGAATCCAATGAAAAACAAGAAGACAGCTCGATGTTTGTTGTCTCATTGGTACCATTACAAATGTATTATAAAGAAGATGGTAATAAACTAATATTATGGCAAAACACGACACCATCGAGCACTAGATTTTGCAGGCCAATAAAATTACTATTACAATCTGAAAAATCTGAACTAATAAAAGCTGAAACAAAAAAAATAGAAGATGCAATAAAAACATTAACTTCCACAAAATTAATGATAGCAGCGAAACCAATCGAAATAAAACCAATTCTCGTTTTTACTATGGTTGATGGTAAAATTTGTAACAGTTTGATGAATATGTCTACCCAAAAATGTTTTATATGCGGATGTGGACCACGTGATATGAATAAATCGATTAACTCAGCTACATCCTCGGTCGTGATCGATCCAACAACTTACAGGTTCGGACTATCCCCTCTGCACACGAGAATTCGATGCTTTGAGTGCTTGTTAAAAATTTCATATCGTTTAGAAATCAAACAAAAAACAATAAAATCAGAGAACAAAGAAAAAGTAGCAAAACGAAAGGACAAAATACAGAAGAGATTTTGGAATGAAATGGGTCTGCTAATTGATATTGTGAAGCCTGGTTATGGTACTTCAAATGACGGGAATACGGCTCGTCGATTTTTTGAAAATCCAGTGCAATCAAGTGCCATAACAGGCATAGATCAAAATTTAATAACCCGTTTTTGTATATTGTTACAAGCTATTTCATGTGGATATGAAGTAAATGCAGATAAATTCGAAAAATATGCCACAGACACATTAAAAAAATTTGTACAATTATATCCTTGGTATCTCCTCCCACCAACCGTCCATAAATTGCTTGTGCATGGTTCTGACGTTATTAAAAATACTTTGCTACCAATTGGTCAGCTCTCCGAGGAGGCACAGGAGTGTAGGCATAAAGAAATAAAAAAATATAGAGAAGGAAATAGTAGAAAATTTTCACGGGAGGCCACAATGAGAGATATATTTCAGATGCTATTGGTTTCCTCTGGCCCTTTTGTAAATAATCATAGAAAAAAAACAATTAAGTCAAATTCGAAGCTATCAACTGAAGTCTTTTCGCTATTAACTGATTCTGACAGATTTAACAGTAGTGAACATGATATTGGGGACAGTGATTCTAGTGATAATGAATCACTAACTGATAGCGATTATTTTATAATTCCGTTAAATTCTTAATTATAGTATACATTAAATTATAGTATGTTTAACATTATATTTGTTACGTCCGAATTATTTTCAATAATTCGACCGTAGCTAAGAGCTATTTCCATTTTCTTTCTGATAGTTTTGAATAGTTTGACCGTTAACATACCGAATTTGTGTACCTCGTCAGTGCGTACCACTTGGAAATAATCCCAGGCGAGGCACACGAAGGAGGCTATAATTAGTTCGATTCAAATAATAAGAAGTCAACCTTCCTTAGGACGATTGCCTCGTCGAAACCGCGTAGCAATAAACATATAGAAATTCGAACCCGCTAAGGTTAAGGAGAAATATTATCAACATCGTTCGCCGTGCGGTTAAGCAGTGCGACGCACTTGGAAATTTCCCAGCTAACCGTACCGTACAAAGAAGACTCTTGTTCTATCCTGCTAGCGAAATACCTCTCCTACCTGCGAAGCATGCGTCAGCCGACCTTTCCACAAGGAATGAATGCAATTAAGATCGAAATAATTGGTATGAAACGGAATGAAACTGTTTGAATGACTATGGAATGCGAGGGTTTGCGTGACAACCACTGAGGTTTGAAATTGTCGACCAACGTTCAAGAACGTTCCAAGCGAAGGTCGACTAAGGCAATAAACATCAACAATGAACTAAACGTTAAACGTAGAGCGTTTAGGAAAATACGAAAATCGTTAAAAATTTATGTACGCGGAACTAGTGACAATTAATGCAGCAGCGTATTTGCATACATCCGCGATTTGAAGGTAATTATAAATATCGATGGCCTTTTTCGTAAACCGTCAAAGTACAAATAATAACGGAATGATTTTACATTATTTATCATTAGCCATTCAATAGTAAGTTAAACATCTATTAAAAAGGGGGCTAGATGCTCTTCGTTACCGAAATACTATTTGCAAATATCATTATAAAAGCCTCTTCGATAATAAATTCAGACAAAGGGCGTAATAGAATATTCCAGAAGTATAGAAACTGCGACGCATTAAATTCACTAGGCGTTAGAGGGGTAAAAGAAAGAGATAGCTTACGGAAAGACAGAGTCGGAAGAAAGGTCAAGAAGGGATGAGAACTCGGGAAACGCGCTTATACAAAACCAATACGCGCGGGCTTTCCCCTTCGACACGTACCCTGATTTGCCAAATGATATCCCCACTTTGGGCCCATGATCGCGGGTCGAACCCTAAGATACGATCGCTTGACTGAGGCAAATGACTCTTCGTCGAAAAATCGTGAGGTACGTGACGGGGAGCCCGTGTTCGCGTTAAGCAGTAGTTTACGCGTGAAAATCGTTGTAATTAGCTGACCGGTAAAGTCCTTACAAAAGGCAGAGTGCCGGGAGATTGCGGTTCACGTTTCCGCGTAAAAGACTTTTACGAATACGTAAAACTTCACACTTTTCAATATTCTATCTTTTCTCTTTCGTTTTTTTAAATCGCCGTTAATTAATATTTTTCTTTTTCCGCGTCGCGTCGTTTTGAAATTAGTTTTCGTATCGTCTCGTAACCGTAACACCATCGAAAGGCCGGTCGCGAACGCGTAGTGCGTGTGACAAGTTTCTCATCTTTTCTTCGCCTTCCAGATTTCCAAACAACACCAGCGACTACTGAGCAAATTTACTAATATTTTGTCATATATTATCTAACATCGAGCTTGGTAAGTTTATCTATTTCATTTTGTCCAATACGACGAATCTGGATTTAGTGAGGCAAAACGGGCGATCTTGAAACCGCGTGTTCTGGAAGTTTTCCCCCGAGATCGTTCTGTTCAACGTTCATTGAAGGTATCGAAGAACATTTCGCAATCTTAACAATAATTCCGTTCGCGGTAATGAGAGGCGGCCCATGAAACCGTTGGTTTTGGAAGCTTTTCCCCTTGGGACCGTTTTCCTCTCATCGTAATTTAATTGCTCATCGAATCGCCGCTCGAATCATCTTTAAATTCTGTTCTACGATTCAACAGTTTTTCAATATAACCTAATTTCGCCGATCTTGTTAAACATATATCTAAATTGCAATTTTTCTTTCTATATTCCTAACAGCTCGAATTCTTTGTAACCAATTTAATTACTGTTATGCTTTTCTCTTTTGAGATTATATTTCTTTTTGTTACACATAACTAGTTTCAGATTCATTTTAGTTTAACACACTTCCTTCCTAACATTCACGCTAACCATTCTTGGCACAAATTCGCACGAGGGGCCCGTATGGGACTAGAGCATTGACGAACTCAATC
>NC_060230.1:0-17500 GCF_907164935.1 Osmia bicornis bicornis
CCTGATTCACCGGTTCAGGACTAGACCAGAGGCCGTCGGCACGTCCGAGGATCCGCTTTGGGAGGCGAGGCTGGGTCGCCCAAACATGGAGACGTGGAAGGAGATAGCGAGCGGTCAGCTGCCGATACCAGGGTCGCTGAATCCAACAACTAGCCGCGGTCAAGGAGAAGGAACCACAGCATTCGGGTCGTTGGACCAGTCCGTACTGCCACCACTGTGTACCGTGGCCGAAGTAGATGAGGTGATTGCGGAGTTGGAGACGCTTTTCCAGTCGACCCGTCCGCCATTACCGACCCGCAAGAGGAGGAAAGTGCAAAATGTACCATGGTGGAGTCAGGAGATAGCGAGTCTCTGTCTCCAAGCGAAGCGCTTCCGCCACCGTTGGCAGAAGGTGGCTCGCCGAGACCCGACAGCAGCACGCCAGCAGGCACACCCGTATCGCGTGGAGATGCTGGAGAGCCGAAGAGCCTTGTCCTTGGCGTTGCGTCGTGCCAAGGAAGCATCATGGGGTGAGATGGTCTCGACTATCGAGGAGGATCCGTGGGGGAAGCCCTACAAGGCTGTCATGAACCGCCTGAAGGGGAAGATGCCCCTGATTCGTCTCAACCGAGAGGAGTTTCACACGACGGTGTCCACGTTGTTCGTGGTGGAGCAGGAGCAGCAAGAAGAGGCTGCAGTCCCAAGGGGTAGTGCGACAGAAGAGGGGGAGGGAGAAGAAGCAAGGGGAATAGAAGCAGCCCGAGCATCATTGATCTGGCCTTGTCAGGAGGGAGCGTCAACATCGTCAGCATTCGATGGGCGCGATATCGTAGGAGCAGCCGCTGGGTCAAACGCCGCTCCCAGTAACACCAGGGAGAGATGTCAGAACCCAGGAGGGGGTACCTCGCGCCAGGGGGATGTGTTCGTGAACGAGGATGTGAGGTACGCCATGGGAATGCTAAAGAAGGGGAAAGCTCCAGGTCCGGATGAGATCCCGGGCGAAGCTGTGCACGTTCTACGTAACACAGCATCCGGTTGGGTTTGTGCCCTTTTCAATTCTTGCCTCAGACTTGGATACTTTCCAAAGGCTTGGAAGGTGGGGCGCCTTGCTCTAATACCGAAGGCCGGGAAAGCCTGTAACTCCCTGTCAGATCTTCGACCATTATGCATGCTGTCGGACCTGGGGAAGTGTTTCGAGTATGCTTTACGTGTGTTAATGCTGGAAGCAATTCGTCTATCAGGAGGACTATCAGTGCGTCAATTTGGATTTATGGAGGGCAGATCAACTCATCAGGCAATGAAGGTGGTTATGTCGGAGTGGGATCGTGCACGTAGAGGACGAAATCACTGCCTACTAATCACCTTGGACGTGAAGAATGCATTCAATACAGTGCGTTGGGACCGTATCCTGACTGCAGCTGAGCACCGTGGGTTTCCGACGGTAATAATGAACATGTTGCGTAGTTATTTAAGCGAGCGAAGAGTGGGCACGCGGACGCCAAGCGGAGAGTGGGTGGAGGCGGCTGTGTTTGGCGGAGTGCCGCAGGGATCGGTGTTGGGCCCATTATTGTGGAACTTGTCGTACGACGGGTTGCTGGAAGTGTTTGTTGCCACCGGGTGTGACGACCGTGGGATTTGCGGATGATATGGCACTGCTTATAGTAGCCCGGTCGCTAGATAGAGTGCGCGAGCTGGCGGAGCATGCCTTACGAGTTGTGGGGGCATGGTACGAGAGGGAAGGACTGGTTCTCGCGAAAGAGAAAACTGAGGCGGTGCTCTTAACTGGGCGACGGGTGCCTGACGGTCTAGTGCTATCGCACGAAGCCGCGATAATCAGGACATCGCGCTCGATTAGGTATCTAGGCGTGATGTTCAGCAACAGCAGGCTTTTCCATAGCCAGATGGGCCGAGTATGTGAAAAGGCGGTAAGAGTAGCGCAGCACCTCTCGTGGTTACTGCCAAATCCGCGAGGATGCGGCCCGAAACCGCGTTTATTGTACTACCGTGTGTTAGAATCTATAGTATTATATGCATCTCCAGTATGGAGCGAGGCGGTGGAGTACGAGTGCGTGAGGCGCCGATTAGCATCGACGCAACGATTGGGGTTGCTGCGCGTGACACGCGCATATCGAACCGTTTCGTCAGAGGCACTGTGCACGTTGTCAGGGTGTATGCCATGGGATTTAATAGTACGGGCCAGGGCTGCCCTGTATGGATACGAGGAGGAGGAGAGCCCAGAGGAACGCATGAATCTGCCGCAAGTGGTGGAGTATGACACCTTAGACCGCTGGCAGGCCCGCTGGGCGGCCTCCGAGAACGGCGCCTGGACTCGCAGACTGATTCCCGACATTGAGATGTGGGTGGAAAGCAATGGGGCACGCTTTCTAACCTATCATCTGGCACAAGTGATGTCGGGCCACGGGTGCTTTGCTTACTACCTTCATCGGATAGGAAGAAGTCCGTCACCGAGCTGTTGGTTTTGCGACCCTCCTGTGGACGATGATGCGTATCACACGCTGTTTGTGTGTGATCGCTGGGCAGTACAAAGAGCATTTCTATACTTGGAGGTAGGGGAGCTGACTCCGGAATTATTTGTAAGTTGTCTTTTGGATAGACGAAGGCGGCACTCTCTTATAGCGTTTGTAACTGAGATAATGACAAAAAGGAGAGTGTGGAGAGAGCGAGAGAACGCGCAGGGTTGATGATACCACGTCGGGTACGCCGTCGCGGTTCCCGGCACTCCCGCGGCACGCGCGGGTCACGAGCGAGGGGTGGTCGCAGGCGCCGATAACCAGGCTGGCATGGCCAGCGAAAACAACAGGGGCAGGTTAAGACGCGTGCCCGTGCTCAGCTCAGTCCTCTTTCGTTGCTTGTGTGTGTGAGTATGTGCGTTGGGCGTGTGAGCTAAGAGATGTATTGTTGCAATTGTGAATTGACGTGCCAGGAGAGCACTTGTAGGAGGAGGCAAGGAGTTGTAAAGTAGCGTGATAAAATGTAATGAAATAAATAAAAGGCCGTCTTACGGCGTTGCTACTAGGTAGTATTTTGTTTAAGTTTACCCAGATCATAAGAAGGGATGCTGAGTATGTGTCCTTTGGATAAGGCACATACGCAGAAGCTCGTATGTGTGCGCGCAGGTTCGTATGTTGCGTTGATCATTGTGTTAATCATTGTCGGTACAGTCGATACAAGTACTATTCACGTATCAGGGGTATCAGGGGTACAGGGCGACAGCAGGCTCGTAGAACCGCGCCGACGAGAGCAGTGAGAAAGGGAGCCGCGGGGAAGCAATCGGCAGGAGCCACCTTTAACAGGCAGAGGTTGGAGAGGGCTCACACGTGAGCACGAAAAGGGAGAACATCCGCGAGTCATAACCAGGAAAGGGTTACGCCATTATCTTAATTTAGGTTCAGTATATGTAATCATAGCCCAGCAAGGAACCAGGACACGAACCCAATGAGCCTGGAGTCTGAGACCGTCGTCCAGCAGTCATGCAGCACAGAGGATAGTACATAATTAGGTTGGTAAATGCAATTTGCGTACGGAAATATGTTGGTATTCAGTATTTCAGCACAGGGGTCAGCAGGAGAACCGGGGTTGGCACTTCGTGATCAGCCGTTGCGGGTCTGTACTAATACTTGGAAATTAGGAGGAATTAAGAGTTGCATAAGTTGAGCAATGCGTCGTGGGTGGGAGTACTGCAAGGGGTAATGAATGCAGGTTCGCGGAACAGGCCACCGATCGCCACTTCAGGATTCAAAGTTAGCAAGACGTTAGAACCGGTGTTAAAAGAATGGAAGCCATATAGAATAAAAGGGAATTGGCTAACCTGATTAGGTAGCCGTGTGGGCTAAAATGTAAATTCAATATTTGGAATATACGACCGTTAAAGCAATCGACAGTTGATGGTTAGCGGGGAGCCGGCTATGTTGGGCTGGGCTGTATGGTTGCGTTTATATTTGATCAGATCGTGTTAAAGGAGGATAAGATTGAGACTGGAGTTAAAGCTGTAGTTGTTGAATTGGAACCTCATAATTCATACTTACCCTGCCTTTGGAAGATTACAAGGAAGTGACGTCCCATTTTAACGGCCGTGGGTGGCTCGTGATACGCGTAGCAATCGCCCTTTGCTAGGACTGGCTGGGATGAGGTGCCAGATTTACTTAATGTGTCAGTCATACTCGGTTAATTAGCCGCCCAGGTACAAGTTACATCAGCACAACAGCAGAAAATATATCCTGAAATACAGCCTTCCTTCGGTACTCTCGGAGCCTCATGTCGCAGCTCTCGTTTCGTAGATCAAGTTGAAGAAATTCCAGTAGGATTCGGTGAGGCAGATCAAGGCGGTTCCGTTCGAGGCAGGGAGGCTGCGTCCGTGGCGCACGTAAAACACGAGCCCCAGCGTAAGGTCTCGGGATCCGAGACCAAGGGCACAGATACACTTGCTCTTCGCCTGACGGGTCGCACAAATAGCAAGAGACACAAGGGAGTCGCGTACACGTACACCAAAACGGGAAACCTAACACTTAGAACCCCGCACAGTTGTGCGGTGCCGCGTAGCACAACAAAATCCGCAGAATCACAAGGACGTAGAGACCACCAGTCACACAGGTCCAAGAAGAGACCGAAGAAGTTTGAAGAAAATCGTGTAAAGCAAATGCAGCGGTCCTACAGAGCCAGATGTCCGGCAGGCCGCAGGACCCCAGGCCGGCACGTCCGACCAGCTCCGCAGCCCGCACGAGACTCATTCAATTCTATACTACACGTATGTAAGGGTACCGTAAGCGGGATGCTACGTATAGTACGTACGCAGTCGGAGAATCTGTGGAGAAGAACGGGTAGGGTCGTGGTTCGCTACGAGTCGGCCGGCGAGGAGAAGGATCAGGCCGGCCGATCTCGATCCACTGTCAACGGGCACGGCGAGAGGGACCGTTCATGCCCGGGATGCTGCGAGGAGCGAGCGCAGAGGATCAAAGAAGAAGCCGCGGATTCAACAACCGGAGGAGTGCCGAGACGCGAGCACAATCCGGGATTCAAGGTCGCCGCTTGGGAATCGCGCGTGCGAAAAAATTAAAATTTTAATTAGATTAATAAAATGTAATTTGAGATTTGGGAAGTATAATAAAGCTCAAAATTATCAGAATCTGGAAGTTATCAGGAGGCTAGAATTGATGATTTGTGGTTGAAAACCTCGTTGAAATTATAAATGAGAATTGATATGTATCGTAACTGACTCTGAAATTGTCATGATGATTAAATGGAAATTAGTACTAAAGGTAATTAAAAAATGGTTTTCGCGAAGTAGAGTTGGTGCGGGTTGTTTCCAAAATTCTATCAAAGGGAGAAGTAGGTATTCGGACAATAAAGCATAAATTAATTTGGTTTTCAAAGTTTGAATTTTAGAACCGGAGTGGCAGTTTAGAAGTTTTGACGTCTCGTTGAGTGGGTGGGAGTCGCGTGCGAGCGGGCGATGCACGGATTGCGTCACCCGCTCGCAGGTAGTGGCCAGAACTGGGTCAATAGATCAGCCATCGGCCGATATCCGAAGGGTTGCGGACGAGCCGCGTTCGTGTACGACGGGTACGTCGTTCTCTACCTGAAGGGGCTACGCGCGCGGTTCCTTTTTTAGTCGCCTTTTACGACAAGCCAAGGCGGCTGGAGACGTATTCTGAACCCCCCGTCTCCAGGGAAATTAAATTCTGTACTTTTGGGAGAGTCATAGCCTAGGTGTAGTGAGGTGTAATTTTGCGGGGGTGCGATGAAGGTGAAATGATGCCTCTTTTGAAGTAAAAATTGTGCGCAGGCTGAATGCGGAATCGTAGTGAATTATATTTATAATCGAGGGGGTATCAAGATCATGAGCCTAGCTTATGCACAGGGGTTGAAAGCTTTGGAGTAAGAGCAGATGTGGGCAGTAAGGTGAGTGCGAATCCTGGGCAAAATGTAAATGTAGGGATAGTAAAGAAATAAAAACATAAAATAAATGTGGGAATAGAAAGTAGGGAACGGTAAAGAACAACGAGAAATAGCTGGAAGCGAAAGGTTTTGGAGTACGGCATACGGTAAATGGTGAATGGTGAATTTGGAGTTAAGCTGTACCAGGTGTCAAGTAGGGTAGGTGCGGAAGTAGGTGGCGAGCAGTAAATGGGCGATGTGAAGGAAGGCGCAGAAGAAGGCGTCGTAGGGTAAGATCGGTACGCGTTCACCGAGTATAATAGAGGAATAGTAAAGTGGGTACAGTGGGGCAGTAAAACAGAGTAGGACAATGGCATAAACATGGAGACCTACCCGGGCGGCCAGGTGGAGACAAAGGAGGAGAAAACAATGAGAAGATAAAGAGGCCGAGATTTACCGTTTTCATGAAACGTCGTCAGCAAAAGATATATATGTAAGGGCGCGCTTGGGCGCACAGTCATGCAGGGGGGAACCCGTGCTTGGTTGCCAGAGTGTAGCGAGTGTGTAGGGGTGCCGTAAAGTGGGCTGTATCAATATAATGCAACAGGAGGGACCAAGAGATAGGGAAGATGTGGTCAAAGTTCGTACGAAATTGGTCAGCGAGGAGAAGGATCAGGCCGGCCGGTCTTGATCCACTGTCAACGGGCACGGCGAGAGGGACCGTTCATGCCCGGGATGCTGCGAGGAGCGAGCGCAGAGGATCAAAGAAGAAGCCGCGGATTCAACAACCGGAGGAGTGCCGAGACGCGAGCACAATCCGGGATTCAAGGTCGCCGCTTGGGAATCGCGCGTGCGAAAAATTAAAATTTTAATTAGATTAATAAAATGTAATTTGAGATTTGGGAAGTATAATAAAGCTTAAAATTATCAGGATCTGGAAGTTATCAGGAGGCTAGAATTGATGATTTGTGGTTGAAAACCTCGTTGAAATTATAAATGAGAATTGATATGTATCGTAACTGACTCTGAAATTGTCATGATGATTAAATGGAAATTAGTACTAAAGGTAATTAAAAAATGGTTTTCGCGAAGTAAAGTTGGTGCGGGTTGTTTCCAAAATTCTATCAAAGGGAGAAGAAGGTATTCGGACAATAAAGCGTGAATTAATTTGGTTTTCAAAATTTAAATTTTAGAACCGGCGTGGTAGTTGTGGAGTTTTAACGTCTCGTTGTGTGGGTGGGGGTCGCGTGCGAACGGGCGATGCACGGATTGCGTCACCCGCTCGCAGGTAGTGGCCAGAACTGGGTCAATAGATCAGCCATTGGCCGATATCCGAAGGGTTGCGGACGAGCCGCGTTCGTGTACGACGGGTACGTCGTTCTCTACCTGAAGGGGCTACGCGCGCGGTTCCTTTTTAGTCGCCTTTTACGACAAGCCGAGGCGGCTGGAGACGTATTCTGAACCCCCCGTCTCCAGGGGAAATTCAATTCTATACTACACGTATGTAAGGGTACCGTAAGCGGGATGCTACGTATAGTACGTACGCAGTCGGAGAATCTGTGGAGAAGAACGGGTAGGGTCGTGGTTCGCTACGAGTCGGCCGGCGAGGAGAAGGATCAGGCCGGCCGATCTCGATCCACTGTCAACGGGCACGGCGAGAGGGACCGTTCATGCCCGGGATGCTGCGAGGAGCGAGCGCAGAGGATCAAAGAAGAAGCCGCGGATTCAACAACCGGAGGAGTGCCGAGACGCGAGCACAATCCGGGATTCAAGGTCGCCGCTTGGGAATCGCGCGTGCGAAAAAATTAAAATTTTAATTAGATTAATAAAATGTAATTTGAGATTTGGGAAGTATAATAAAGCTCAAAATTATCAGAATCTGGAAGTTATCAGGAGGCTAGAATTGATGATTTGTGGTTGAAAACCTCGTTGAAATTATAAATGAGAATTGATATGTATCGTAACTGACTCTGAAATTGTCATGATGATTAAATGGAAATTAGTACTAAAGGTAATTAAAAAATGGTTTTCGCGAAGTAGAGTTGGTGCGGGTTGTTTCCAAAATTCTATCAAAGGGAGAAGTAGGTATTCGGACAATAAAGCATAAATTAATTTGGTTTTCAAAGTTTGAATTTTAGAACCGGAGTGGCAGTTTTGAAGTTTTGACGTCTCGTTGAGTGGGTGGGAGTCGCGTGCGAGCGGGCGATGCACGGATTGCGTCACCCGCTCGCAGGTAGTGGCCAGAACTGGGTCAATAGATCAGCCATCGGCCGATATCCGAAGGGTTGCGGACGAGCCGCGTTCGTGTACGACGGGTACGTCGTTCTCTACCTGAAGGGGCTACGCGCGCGGTTCCTTTTTTAGTCGCCTTTTACGACAAGCCGAGGCGGCTGGAGACGTATTCTGAACCCCCCGTCTCCAGGGGAAATTCAATTCTATACTTTTTTTTTTTTTTTTTAGTTTGACAGCAAGAAAATACATTTGCGTACGCGAGGGACCCGTCGGGTTAGGAGGGGTCTCGGGCAGTGTAGGACTCGAAGGTACATACCAAAACAGGTTTCCCTGAGTTGGATCGTTACAGTACCCTAATACCCACTAAAAACTTGCTCCGTATCAGCCACAGACACCTCCGGCAACCCCAAAGGGCCTTGATGGAGAGCATACTGTGTAGCCACGATGTTGCTTACCCATCGACCCCCTCGGACGACCTAAAGGCGTTCAGTCGCCCAAGAACGTCGCGAATAAACCCCATCGCACCTCCGCTCATGGCGCAGGCTCGTTTTGGCCGACGGTGATTTCATTTAGCCACAGAAGGTACAGAATGCATTAGGTGGGCACCCTGCAGCCGCTGTGCGTACACACCGCCGACAGTGTGAAATTTTCCTTGAAGAGTTGTTTCCCTAACCGTGTTTTTGCTACGCAGGAAATGGGTGGGATAGCTGAGTCGCTTGGTCATCAGAGGCCGCAACGCACATTTGGGCGAGCTAAGCCTCTCAATGGGCGAGTCTCAACCTGGAAGAGGTCACGACAACGCAGGAGAACTCGCGAAATTGCGAGACAAGGAGAACCTGAGCCGCCTGGTCACCAGCGACCGCACCACACATTTGGGTGAGCTAAGCCTCTCGATGAGCGGAATTCAGGTCGGGAATTGGTTACGCGCACTAGGAAATGCACGCATGAGAGCGAGCGAAAGGAGGGCTTGGGTTGCCTGGACACCAGCGACCGCTACGCACATTTGGGCGAGCTAAATCTCTTAATGGGCAAATACCAAGCATAGGTGGACTCGCGAATGGGCACTGCTCGCACGCAACGATGCCCTTCAAAACGCGTACCGAACCGACCTGGATCGCCTGGACATCTGCGGCCAAAACACAATTTTGGGTCGATGGACGAGTTCCAGGTTAAGGATAAACGCGTAGGGTAATTCGTCTCCGTGGGAAGCTCGTGTGAGCTCGCGGCAGGTAACGCCGGATCGCCTGGACATCAGAGGCAGCAGCACCGGGTTAAATGAGCTGTCCTCTTAATGAGCGAAATCCGATTTCAGGAATGGAAGCGTAAGGTACCGCGTGATCGGAGGAATGTCGATGCGCGAGGGTTCCGGGTCGCCTGGACGCCAGTGACAGCAGCACTCGTGAGAGTGAGCTGGACAACCCGACGGGCGAGTTCCAGATGAAGGAGAGGATGTGAAGCGTAGCGCGTTAACGGGGGAGTGCTCGTGAGAGCCCGCGGATGGGGGGTGCCCGGGTCGCTTGGACACCTTTGATCGCAACACGCATTTGGGTGAGCTAAATCTCTCGATGAGCGAATTCCGGGCGTGGAAGAGGACGCGAAAACTTTTCGAGCGAGGGGATGCTCATGCGAGAGCACGCGGTAGCACTCGGTAGGCTCGTGTCGTTTGTCGCAAGCGTTCATTCATTCATTCAACTTTTATTCGTTTGATTCTATGCTACGCGTATGTAAGGGTACCGATTCAATTCTATACTACACGTAATTCAATTCTATACTTTTTTTTTTTTTTTTTAGTTTGACAGCAAGAAAATACATTTGCGTACGCGAGGGACCCGTCGGGTTAGGAGGGGTCTCGGGCAGTGTAGGACTCGAAGGTACATACCAAAACAGGTTTCCCTGAGTTGGATCGTTACAGTACCCTAATACCCACTAAAAACTTGCTCCGTATCAGCCACAGACACCTCCGGCAACCCCAAAGGGCCTTGATGGAGAGCATACTGTGTAGCCACGATGTTGCTTACCCATCGACCCCCTCGGACGACCTAAAGGCGTTCAGTCGCCCAAGAACGTCGCGAATAAACCCCATCGCACCTCCGCTCATGGCGCAGGCTCGTTTTGGCCGACGGTGATTTCATTTAGCCACAGAAGGTACAGAATGCATTAGGTGGGCACCCTGCAGCCGCTGTGCGTACACACCGCCGACAGTGTGAAATTTTCCTTGAAGAGTTGTTTCCCTAACCGTGTTTTTGCTACGCAGGAAATGGGTGGGATAGCTGAGTCGCTTGGTCATCAGAGGCCGCAACGCACATTTGGGCGAGCTAAGCCTCTCAATGGGCGAGTCTCAACCTGGAAGAGGTCACGACAACGCAGGAGAACTCGCGAAATTGCGAGACAAGGAGAACCTGAGCCGCCTGGTCACCAGCGACCGCACCACACATTTGGGTGAGCTAAGCCTCTCGATGAGCGGAATTCAGGTCGGGAATTGGTTACGCGCACTAGGAAATGCACGCATGAGAGCGAGCGAAAGGAGGGCTTGGGTTGCCTGGACACCAGCGACCGCTACGCACATTTGGGCGAGCTAAATCTCTTAATGGGCAAATACCAAGCATAGGTGGACTCGCGAATGGGCACTGCTCGCACGCAACGATGCCCTTCAAAACGCGTACCGAACCGACCTGGATCGCCTGGACATCTGCGGCCAAAACACAATTTTGGGTCGATGGACGAGTTCCAGGTTAAGGATAAACGCGTAGGGTAATTCGTCTCCGTGGGAAGCTCGTGTGAGCTCGCGGCAGGTAACGCCGGATCGCCTGGACATCAGAGGCAGCAGCACCGGGTTAAATGAGCTGTCCTCTTAATGAGCGAAATCCGATTTCAGGAATGGAAGCGTAAGGTACCGCGTGATCGGAGGAATGTCGATGCGCGAGGGTTCCGGGTCGCCTGGACGCCAGTGACAGCAGCACTCGTGAGAGTGAGCTGGACAACCCGACGGGCGAGTTCCAGATGAAGGAGAGGATGTGAAGCGTAGCGCGTTAACGGGGGAGTGCTCGTGAGAGCCCGCGGATGGGGGGTGCCCGGGTCGCTTGGACACCTTTGATCGCAACACGCATTTGGGTGAGCTA
Source organism: Osmia bicornis bicornis (assembly GCF_907164935.1). NCBI lineage: Eukaryota > Metazoa > Arthropoda > Insecta > Hymenoptera > Megachilidae > Osmia > Osmia bicornis. The sequence goes on from NC_060230.1 coordinate 11,226, forward strand.
AATCTCTCGATGAGCGAATTCCGGGCGTGGAAGAGGACGCGAAAACTTTTCGAGCGAGGGGATGCTCATGCGAGAGCACGCGGTAGCACTCGGTAGGCTCGTGTCGTTTGTCGCAAGCGTTCATTCATTCATTCAACTTTTATTCGTTTGATTCTATGCTACGCGTATGTAAGGGTACCGATTCAATTCTATACTACACGTAATTCAATTCTATACTACACGTATGTAAGGGTACCGTAAGCGGGATGCTACGTATAGTACGTACGCAGTCGGAGAATCTGTGGAGAAGAACGGGTAGGGTCGTGGTTCGCTACGAGTCGGCCGGCGAGGAGAAGGATCAGGCCGGCCGATCTCGATCCACTGTCAACGGGCACGGCGAGAGGGACCGTTCATGCCCGGGATGCTGCGAGGAGCGAGCGCAGAGGATCAAAGAAGAAGCCGCGGATTCAACAACCGGAGGAGTGCCGAGACGCGAGCACAATCCGGGATTCAAGGTCGCCGCTTGGGAATCGCGCGTGCGAAAAAATTAAAATTTTAATTAGATTAATAAAATGTAATTTGAGATTTGGGAAGTATAATAAAGCTCAAAATTATCAGAATCTGGAAGTTATCAGGAGGCTAGAATTGATGATTTGTGGTTGAAAACCTCGTTGAAATTATAAATGAGAATTGATATGTATCGTAACTGACTCTGAAATTGTCATGATGATTAAATGGAAATTAGTACTAAAGGTAATTAAAAAATGGTTTTCGCGAAGTAGAGTTGGTGCGGGTTGTTTCCAAAATTCTATCAAAGGGAGAAGTAGGTATTCGGACAATAAAGCATAAATTAATTTGGTTTTCAAAGTTTGAATTTTAGAACCGGAGTGGCAGTTTTGAAGTTTTGACGTCTCGTTGAGTGGGTGGGAGTCGCGTGCGAGCGGGCGATGCACGGATTGCGTCACCCGCTCGCAGGTAGTGGCCAGAACTGGGTCAATAGATCAGCCATCGGCCGATATCCGAAGGGTTGCGGACGAGCCGCGTTCGTGTACGACGGGTACGTCGTTCTCTACCTGAAGGGGCTACGCGCGCGGTTCCTTTTTTAGTCGCCTTTTACGACAAGCCGAGGCGGCTGGAGACGTATTCTGAACCCCCCGTCTCCAGGGGAAATTCAATTCTATACTACACGTATGTAAGGGTACCGTAAGCGGGATGCTACGTATAGTACGTACGCAGTCGGAGAATCTGTGGAGAAGAACGGGTAGGGTCGTGGTTCGCTACGAGTCGGCCGGCGAGGAGAAGGATCAGGCCGGCCGATCTCGATCCACTGTCAACGGGCACGGCGAGAGGGACCGTTCATGCCCGGGATGCTGCGAGGAGCGAGCGCAGAGGATCAAAGAAGAAGCCGCGGATTCAACAACCGGAGGAGTGCCGAGACGCGAGCACAATCCGGGATTCAAGGTCGCCGCTTGGGAATCGCGCGTGCGAAAAAATTAAAATTTTAATTAGATTAATAAAATGTAATTTGAGATTTGGGAAGTATAATAAAGCTCAAAATTATCAGAATCTGGAAGTTATCAGGAGGCTAGAATTGATGATTTGTGGTTGAAAACCTCGTTGAAATTATAAATGAGAATTGATATGTATCGTAACTGACTCTGAAATTGTCATGATGATTAAATGGAAATTAGTACTAAAGGTAATTAAAAAATGGTTTTCGCGAAGTAAAGTTGGTGCGGGTTGTTTCCAAAATTCTATCAAAGGGAGAAGTAGGTATTCGGACAATAAAGCATGAATTAATTTGGTTTTCAAAGTTTGAATTTTAGAACCGGAGTGGCAGTTTTGAAGTTTTGACGTCTCGTTGAGTGGGTGGGAGTCGCGTGCGAGCGGGCGATGCACGGATTGCGCCACCCGCTCGCAGGTAGTGGCCAAAACTGGGTCAATAGATCAGCCATCGGCCGATACCCGAAGGGTTGCGGACGAGCCGCGTTCGTGTACGACGGGCACGTCGTTCTCTACCTGAAGGGGCTTCGCGCGCGGTTCCTTTTTTAGTCGCCTTTTACGACAAGCCAAGGCGGCTGGAGACGTATTCTGAACCCCCCGTCTCCAGGGGAAATTCAATTCTATACTACACGTATGTAAGGGTACCGTAAGCGGGATGCTACGTATAGTACGTACGCAGTCGGAGAATCTGTGGAGAAGAACGGGTAGGGTCGTGGTTCGCTACGAGTCGGCCGGCGAGGAGAAGGATCAGGCCGGCCGATCTCGATCCACTGTCAACGGGCACGGCGAGAGGGACCGTTCATGCCCGGGATGCTGCGAGGAGCGAGCGCAGAGGATCAAAGAAGAAGCCGCGGATTCAACAACCGGAGGAGTGCCGAGACGCGAGCACAATCCGGGATTCAAGGTCGCCGCTTGGGAACTCGCGCGTGCGAAAAAATTAAAATTTTAATTAGATTAATAAAATGTAATTTGAGATTTGGGAAGTATAATAAAGCTCAAAATTATCAGAATCTGGAAGTTATCAGGAGGCTAGAATTGATGATTTGTGGTTGAAAACCTCGTTGAAATTATAAATGAGAATTGATATGTATCGTAACTGACTCTGAAATTGTCATGATGATTAAATGGAAATTAGTACTAAAGGTAATTAAAAAATGGTTTTCGCGAAGTAGAGTTGGTGCGGGTTGTTTCCAAAATTCTATCAAAGGGAGAAGTAGGTATTCGGACAATAAAGCATAAATTAATTTGGTTTTCAAAGTTTGAATTTTAGAACCGGAGTGGCAGTTTTGAAGTTTTGACGTCTCGTTGAGTGGGTGGGAGTCGCGTGCGAGCGGGCGATGCACGGATTGCGTCACCCGCTCGCAGGTAGTGGCCAAAACTGGGTCAATAGATCAGCCATCGGCCGATATCCGAAGGGTTGCGGACGAGCCGCGTTCGTGTACGACGGGTACGTCGTTCTCTACCTGAAGGGGCTACGCGCGCGGTTCCTTTTTTAGTCGCCTTTTACGACAAGCCGAGGCGGCTGGAGACGTATTCTGAACCCCCCGTCTCCAGGGGAAATTCAATTCTATACTACACGTATGTAAGGGTACCGTAAGCGGGATGCTACGTATAGTACGTACGCAGTCGGAGAATCTGTGGAGAAGAACGGGTAGGGTCGTGGTTCGCTACGAGTCGGCCGGCGAGGAGAAGGATCAGGCCGGCCGGTCTCGATCCACTGTCAACGGGCACGGCGAGAGGGACCGTTCATGCCCGGGATGCTGCGAGGAGCGAGCGCAGAGGATCAAAGCAGAAGCCGCGGATTCAACAACCGGAGGAGTGCCGAGACGCGAGCACAATCCGGGATTCAAGGTCGCCGCTTGGGAATCGCGCGTGCGAAAAAATTAAAATTTTAATTAGATTAATAAAATGTAATTTGAGATTTGGGAAGTATAATAAAGCTCAAAATTATCAGAATCTGGAAGTTATCAGGAGGCTAGAATTGATGATTTGTGGTTGAAAACCTCGTTGAAATTATAAATGAGAATTGATATGTATCGTAACTGACTCTGAAATTGTCATGATGATTAAATGGAAATTAGTACTAAAGGTAATTAAAAAATGGTTTTCGCGAAGTAGAGTTGGTGCGGGTTGTTTCCAAAATTCTATCAAAGGGAGAAGTAGGTATTCGGACAATAAAGCATAAATTAATTTGGTTTTCAAAGTTTGAATTTTAGAACCGGAGTGGCAGTTTTGAAGTTTTGACGTCTCGTTGAGTGGGTGGGAGTCGCGTGCGAGCGGGCGATGCACGGATTGCGTCACCCGCTCGCAGGTAGTGGCCAAAACTGGGTCAATAGATCAGCCATCGGCCGATATCCGAAGGGTTGCGGACGAGCCGCGTTCGTGTACGACGGGTACGTCGTTCTCTACCTGAAGGGGCTACGCGCGCGGTTCCTTTTTTAGTCGCCTTTTACGACAAGCCGAGGCGGCTGGAGACGTATTCTGAACCCCCCGTCTCCAGGGGAAATTCAATTCTATACTACACGTATGTAAGGGTACCGTAAGCGGGATGCTACGTATAGTACGTACGCAGTCGGAGAATCTGTGGAGAAGAACGGGTAGGGTCGTGGTTCGCTAAGAGTCGGCCGGCGAGGAGAAGGATCAGGCCGGCCGGTCTCGATCCACTGTCAACGGGCACGGCGAGAGGGACCGTTCATGCCCGGGATGCTGCGAGGAGCGAGCGCAGAGGATCAAAGAAGAAGCCGCGGATTCAACAACCGGAGGAGTGCCGAGACGCGAGCACAATCCGGGATTCAAGGTCGCCGCTTGGGAATCGCGCGTGCGAAAAAATTAAAATTTTAATTAGATTAATAAAATGTAATTTGAGATTTGGGAAGTATAATAAAGCTCAAAATTATCAGAATCTGGAAGTTATCAGGAGGCTAGAATTGATGATTTGTGGTTGAAAACCTCGTTGAAATTATAAATGAGAATTGATATGTATCGTAACTGACTCTGAAATTGTCATGATGATTAAATGGAAATTAGTACTAAAGGTAATTAAAAAATGGTTTTCGCGAAGTAGAGTTGGTGCGGGTTGTTTCCAAAATTCTATCGAAGGGAGAAGTAGGTATTCGGACAATAAAGCATAAATTAATTTGGTTTTCAAAGTTTGAATTTTAGAACCGGAGTGGCAGTTTTAGAAGTTTTGACGTCTCGTTGAGTGGGTGGGAGTCGCGTGCGAGCGGGCGATGCACGGATTGCGTCACCCGCTCGCAGGTAGTGGCCAGAACTGGGTCAATAGATCAGCCATCGGCCGATATCCGAAGGGTTGCGGACGAGCCGCGTTCGTGTACGACGGGTACGTCGTTCTCTACCTGAAGGGGCTACGCGCGCGGTTCCTTTTTTAGTCGCCTTTTACGACAAGCCAAGGCGGCTGGAGACGTATTCTGAACCCCCCGTCTCCAGGGAAATTAAATTCTGTACTTTTGGGAGAGTCATAGCCTAGGTGTAGTGAGGTGTAATTTTGCGGGGGTGCGATGAAGGTGAAATGATGCCTCTTTTGAAGTAAAAATTGTGCGCAGGCTGAATGCGGAATCGTAGTGAATTATATTTATAATCGAGGGGGTATCAAGATCATGAGCCTAGCTTATGCACAGGGGTTGAAAGCTTTGGAGTAAGAGCAGATGTGGGCAGTAAGGTGAGTGCGAATCCTGGGCAAAATGTAAATGTAGGGATAGTAAAGAAATAAAAACATAAAATAAATGTGAGAATAGAAAGTAGGGAACGGTAAAGAACAACGAGAAATAGCTGGAAGCGAAAGGTTTTGGAGTACGGCATACGGTAAATGGTGAATGGTGAATTTGGAGTTAAGCTGTACCAGGTGTCAAGTAGGGTAGGTGCGGAAGTAGGTGGCGAGCAGTAAATGGGCGATGTGAAGGAAGGCGCAGAAGAAGGCGTCGTAGGGTAAGATCGGTACGCGTTCACCGAGTATAATAGAGGAATAGTAAAGTGGGTACAGTGGGGCAGTAAAACAGAGTAGGACAATGGCATAAACATGGAGACCTACCCGGGCGGCCAGGTGGAGACAAAGGAGGAGAAAACAATGAGAAGATAAAGAGGCCGAGATTTACCGTTTTCATGAAACGTCGTCAGCAAAAGATATATATGTAAGGGCGCGCTTGGGCGCACAGTCATGCAGGGGGGAACCCGTGCTTGGTTGCCAGAGTGTAGCGAGTGTGTAGGGGTGCCGTAAAGTGGGCTGTATCAATATAATGCAACAGGAGGGACCAAGAGATAGGGAAGATGTGGTCAAAGTTCGTACGAAATTGGTCAGCGAGGAGAAGGATCAGGCCGGCCGGTCTTGATCCACTGTCAACGGGCACGGCGAGAGGGACCGTTCATGCCCGGGATGCTGCGAGGAGCGAGCGCAGAGGATCAAAGAAGAAGCCGCGGATTCAACAACCGGAGGAGTGCCGAGACGCGAGCACAATCCGGGATTCAAGGTCGCCGCTTGGGAATCGCGCGTGCGAAAAATTAAAATTTTAATTAGATTAATAAAATGTAATTTGAGATTTGGAAAGTATAATAAAGCTTAAAATTATCAGGATCTGGAAGTTATCAGGAGGCTAGAATTGATGATTTGTGGTTGAAAACATCGTTGAAATTATAAATGAGAATTGATATGTATCGTAACTGACTCTGAAATTGTCATGATGATTAAATGGAAATTAGTACTAAAGGTAATTAAAAAATGGTTTTCGCGAAGTAAAGTTGGTGCGGGTTGTTTCCAAAATTCTATCAGAGGGAGAAGA